>NW_027447189.1:0-36032 GCF_038048845.1 Mixophyes fleayi | reverse complement strand
TTGTAAAAGGATTGATGAAAGTCATTGTTTCCAAAAGAAAGTGAGACAGGAGTGTAAAAAAGCGTTGTTTTTGTACGGCAATGAAGAAATGACTATGTTTTGCGATTTCTCTTGCTCAGAAAGACTTAGAAAGTTGATAATTGTGGGCAATGTTAGAAATGTCATGAGAAACAAGAATTATGTAAAAGGATTAATGTAAGTCATTGTTTCCAAGAGAAAGTGAGACAGGACTACAAAAAAAGCGTTGTTTTTGTACGGCAATGAAGAAATGACTATGTTTTGCGATTTCTCTTGCTCAGAAAGACTTAGAAAGTTGATAATTGTGGGCAATGTTAGAAATGTAATGAGAAACAAGAATTATGTAAAAGGATTGATGTAAGTCATTGTTTCCAAGAGAAAGTGAGACAGGAGTGTAAATAAGCGTTGTTTTTGTACGACAATGAAGAAATGTTTTGCGATTTCTCTTGCTCAGAAAGACTTAGAAAGTTGATAATTGTGGGCAATGTTAGAAATGTAATGAGAAACAAGAATTATGTAAAAGGATTGATGTAAGTCATTGTTTCCAAGAGAAAGTGAGACAGGAGTGTAAAAAAGCGTTGTTTTTGTACGGCAATGAAGAAATTACTGTGTTTTGCGATTTCTCTTGCTCAGAAAGACTTAGAAAGTTGATAATTGTGGGCAATGTTAGAAATGTCATGAGAAACAAGAATTATGTAAAAGGATTGATGAAAGTCATTGTTTCCAAAAGAAAGTGAGACAGGAGTGTAAAAAAGCATTGTTTTTGTACGGCAATGAAGAAATGACTATGTTTTGCGATTTCTCTTGCTCAGAAAGACTTAGAAAGTTGATAATTGTGGGCAATGTTAGAAATGTCATGAGAAACAAGAATTATGTAAAAGGATTTATGTAAGTCATTGTTTCCAAGAGAAAGGGAGACAGGAGTGTAAAAAAGCATTGTTTTTGTACGGCAATGAAGAAATGACTATGTTTTGCAATTTCTCTTGCTCAGAAAGACTTAGAAAGTTGATAATTGTGGGCAATGTTAGAAATGTCATGAGAAACAAGAATTATGTAAAAGGATTGATGTAAGTAATTGTTTCCAAGAGAAAGTGAGACAGGACTGCAAAAAAAGCGTTGTTTTTGTACGGCAATAAAGAAATGACTATGTTTTGAGATTTCTCTTGCTCAGAAAGACTTAGAAAGTTGATAATTGTGGGCAATGTTAGAAATGTCATGAGAAATAATGATTATGTAAAAGAATTGATGTAAGTCATTGTTTCCAAGAGAAAGTGAGACAGGAGTGTAAAAAAGCGTTGTTTTTGTACGGCAATGAAGAAATGACTATGTTTTGCGATTTCTCTTGCTTAGAAAGACTTAGAAAGTTGATAATTGTGGGCAATGTTAGAAATGTCATGAGAAACAAGAATTATGTAAAAGGATTGATGTAAGTCATTGTTTCCAAGAGAAAGTGAGACAGGACTACAAAAAAGCGTTGTTTTTGTACGGCAATGAAGAAATAACTATGTTTTGCGATTTCTCTTGCTCAGAAAGACTTAGAAAGTTGATAATTGTGGGCAATGTTAGAAATGTCATGAGAAACAAGAATTATGTAAAAGGATTGATGTAAGTCATTGTTTCCAAGAGAAAGTGAGACAGGACTACAAAAAAGCGTTGTTTTTGTACGGCAATAAAGAAATAACTATGTTTTGCGATTTCTCTTGCTCAGAAAGACTTAGAAAGTTGATAATTGTGGGCAATGTTAGAAATGTCATGAGAAACAAGAATTATTTAAAAGAATTGATGTAAGTCATTGTTTCCAAGAGAAAGTGAGACAGGAGTGTAAAAAAGCGTTGTTTTTGTACGCCAATGAAGAAATGACTATGTTTTGCGATTTCTCTTGCTCAGAAAGACTTAGAAAGTTGATAATTGTGGGCAATGTTAGAAATGTCATGAGAAACAAGAATTATGTAAAATAATTGATGTAAGTAATTGTTTCCAAGAGAAAGTGAGACAGGAGTGTAAAAAAGCGTTGTTTTTGTACAGCAATGAAGAAATGACTATGTTTTGCGATTTCTCTTGCTCAGAAAGACTTAGAAAGTTGATAATTGTGGGCAATGTTAGAAATGTCATGAGAAACAAGAATTATGTAAAAGGATTGATGTAAGTCATTGTTTCCAAGAGAAAGTGAGACAGGAGTGTAAAAAAGCATTGTTTTTGTACGGCAATGAAGAAATGACTATGTTTTGCGATTTCTCTTGCTCAGAAAGACTTAGAAAGTTGATAATTGTGGGCAATGTTAGAAATGTCATGAGAAACAAGAATTATGTAAAAGGATTGATGTAAGTCATTGTTTCCAAGAGAAAGTGAGACAGGACTACAAAAAAAGCGTTGTTTTTGTACGGCAATGAAGAAATGACTATGTTTTGCGATTTCTCTTGCTCAGAAAAACTTAGAAAGTTGATAATTGTGGGCAATGTTAGAAATGTAATGAGAAACAAGAATTATGTAAAAGGATTGATGTAAGTCATTGTTTCCAAGAGAAAGTGAGACAGGAGTGTAAAAAAGCGTTGTTTTTGTACGACAATGAAGAAATGACTATGTTTTGCGATTTCTCTTGCTCAGAAAGACTTAGAAAGTTGATAATTGTGGGCAATGTTAGAAATGTAATGAGAAACAAGAATTATGTAAAAGGATTGATGTAAGTCATTGTTTCCAAGAGAAAGTGAGACAGGAGTGTAAAAAAGCGTTGTTTTTGTACAGCAATGAAGAAATGACTGTGTTTTGCGATTTCTCTTGCTCAGAAAGACTTAGAAAGTTGATAATTGTGGGCAATGTTAGAAATGTCATGAGAAACAAGAATTATGTAAAAGGATTGATGAAAGTCATTGTTTCCAAAAGAAAGTGAGACAGGAGTGTAAAAAAGCATTGTTTTTGTACGGCAATGAAGAAATGACTATGTTTTGCGATTTCTCTTGCTCAGAAAGACTTAGAAAGTTGATAATTGTGGGCAATGTTAGAAATGTCATTAGAAACAAGAATTATGTAAAAGGATTTATGTAAGTCATTGTTTCCAAGAGAAAGGGAGACAGGAGTGTAAAAAAGCATTGTTTTTGTACGGCAATGAAGAAATGACTATGTTTTGCAATTTCTCTTGCTCAGAAAGACTTAGAAAGTTGATAATTGTGGGCAATGTTAGAAATGTCATGTGAAACAAGAATTATGTAAAAGGATTGATGTAAGTCATTGTTTCCAAGAGAAAGTGAGACAGGACTGCAAAAAAAGCGTTGTTTTTGTACGGCAATAAAGAAATGACTATGTTTTGCGATTTCTCTTGCTCAGAAAGACTTAGAAAGTTGATAATTGTGGGCAATGTTAGAAATGTCATGATAAATAATGATTATGTAAAAGAATTGATGTAAGTCATTGTTTCCAAGAGAAAGTGAGACAGGAGTGTAAAAAAGCGTTGTTTTTCTACGGCAATGAAGAAATGACTATGTTTTGCTATTTCTCTTGCTCAGAAAGACTTAGAAAGTTGATAATTGTGGGCAATGTTAGAAATGTCATGAGAAACAAGAATTATGTAAAAGGATTGATGTAAGTCATTGTTTCCAAGAGAAAGTGAGACAGGACTACAAAAAAGCGTTGTTTTTGTACGGCAATGAAGAAATAACTATGTTTTGCGATTTCTCTTGCTCAGAAAGACTTAGAAAGTTGATAATTGTGGGCAATGTTAGAAATGTCATGAGAAACAAGAATTATTTAAAAGAATTGATGTAAGTCATTGTTTCCAAGAGAAAGTGAGACAGGAGTGTAAAAAAGCGTTGTTTTTGTACGCCAATGAAGAAATGACTATGTTTTGCGATTTCTCTTGCTCAGAAAGACTTAGAAAGTTGATAATTGTGGGCAATGTTAGAAATGTCATGAGAAACAAGAATTATGTAAAATAATTGATGTAAGTAATTGTTTCCAAGAGAAAGTGAGACAGGAGTGTAAAAAAGCGTTGTTTTTGTACAGCAATGAAGAAATGACTATGTTTGCGATTTCTCTTGCTCAGAAAGACTTAGAAAGTTGATAATTGTGGGCAATGTTAGAAATGTCATGAGAAACAAGAATTATGTAAAAGGATTGATGTAAGTCATTGTTTCCAAGAGAAAGTAAGACAAGGAGTGTAAAAAAGCATTGTTTTTTACGGCAATGAAGAAATGACTATGTTTTGCGATTTCTCTTGCTCAGAAAGACTTAGAAAGTTGATAATTGTGGCAATCTTAGAAATGTCATGAGAAATAATGATTATGTAAAAGGATTGATGTAAGTCATTGTTTCCAAGAGAAAGTGAGACAGGAGTGTAAAAAGCGTTGTTTTTGTACGGCAATGAAGAAATGACTATGTTTTGCGAATTCTCTTGCTCAGAAAGACTTAGAAAGTTGATAATTGTGGGCAATGTTAGAAATGTGCATGAGAAACGAGAATTATGTAAAAGGATTGATGTAAGTCATTGTTTCCAAGAGAAAGTGAGACAGGACTACAAAAAAAGCGTTGTTTTTGTACGGCATAGAAGAAATGACTATGTTTTTGCGATTTCTCTTGCTCAGAAAAGACTTAGAAAGTTAATAATTGTGGGCAATGTTAGAAATGTCATGAGAAACAAGAATTATTTAAAAGAATTGATGTAAGTCATTGTTTCCAAGAGAAAGTGAGACAGGAGTGTAAAAAAGTATTGTTTTTGTACGGCAATGAAGAAATGACTATGTTTTGCGATTTCTCTTGCTCAGAAAGACTTAGAAAGTTGATAATTGTGGGCAATGTTAGAAATGTCATGAGAAACAAGAATTATGTAAAATAATTGGTGTAAGTAATTGTTTCCAAGAGAAAGTGAGACAGGAGTGTAAAAAGCGTTGTTTTTGTACGCAATGAAGAAATAACTATGTTTTGCGATTTCTCTTGCTCAGAAAGACTTAGAAAGTTGATAATTGTGGGCAATGTTAGAAATGTAATGAGAAACAAGAATTATGTAAAAGGATTGATGTAAGTCATTGTTTCCAAGAGAAAGTGAGACAAGAGTGTAAAAAAAGCGTTGTTTTTTTACGGCAATGAAGAAATTACTATGTTTTGCAATTTTTCTTGCTCAGAAAGACTTAGAAAGTTGATAATTGTGGGCAATGTTAGAAATGTCATGAGAAACAAGAATTGTGTAAAAGATTGATGTAAGTCATTGTTTCCAAGAGAAAGTGAGACAGGAGTGTAAAAAAGCGTTGTTTTTGTACGGCAATAAGGAAATTAATATGTTTTGCGATTTCTCTTGCTCAGAAAGACTTAAAAAGTTGATAATTGTGGGCAATGTTAGAAATGTCATGAGAAACAATAATTATGTAAAAGGATTGATGTAAGTCATTGTTTCCCAAGAGAAAGTGAGACAGGACTGCAAAAAAAGCGTTGTTTTTGTACGGCAATAAAGAAATGACTATGTTTTGCGATTTCTCTTGCTCAGAAAGACTTAGAAAGTTGATAATTGTGGCAATGTTAGAAATGTCATGAGAAATAATGATTATGTAAAAAGAATTGATGTAAGTCATTGTTTTCAAGAGAAAGTGAGATAGAGTGTAAAAAAGCGTTGTTTTTGTACGGCAATGAAGAAATGACTATGTTTTGCGATTTCTCTTGCTCAGAAAGACTTAGAAAGTTGATAATTGTGGGCAATCTTAGAAATGTCATGAGAAATAATGATTATGTAAAAGGATTGATGTAAGTCATTGTTTCCAAGAGAAAGTGAGACAGGAGTGTAAAAAAGCGTTGTTTTTGTACGGCAATGAAGAAATGACTATGTTTTGCGATTTCTCTTGCTCAGAAAGACTTAGAAAGTTGATAATTGTGGGCAATGTTAGAAATGTCATGAGAAACGAAAATTATGTAAAAGGATTGATGTAAGTCATTGTTTCCAAGAGAAAGTGAGACAGGACTACAAAAAAAGCGTTGTTTTTGTACGGCAATGAAGAAATGACTATGTTTTGCGATTTCTCTTGCTCAGAAAGACTTAGAAAGTTGATAATTGTGGGCAATGTTAGAAATGTAATGAGAAACAAGAATTATGTAAAAGGATTGATGTAAGTCATTGTTTCCAAGAGAAAGTGAGACAGGAGTGTAAAAAAAGCGTTGTTTTTGTACGGCAATGAAGAAATGACTATGTTTTGCGATTCTCTTGCTCAGAAAGACTTATAAAGTTGATAATTGAGGGCAATGTTAGAAATGTCATGAGAAACAAGAATTATGTAAAAGGATGATGAAAGTCATTGTTTCCAAAAGAAAGTGAGACAGGAGTGTAAAAAAGCGTTGTTTTTGTACGGCAATGAAGAAATGACTATGTTTTGCGATTTCTCTTGCTCAGAAAGACTTAGAAAGTTGATAATTGCTGGGCATGTTAGAAATGTCATGAGAAACAAGAATTATGTAAAAGGATTGATGTAAGTCATTGTTTCCAAGAGAAAGTGAGACAGGAGTCTAAAAAAGCATTGTTTTTTGTACGGCAATGAAGAAATGACTATGTTTTGCGATTTCTCTTGCTCAGAAAGACTTAGAAAGTTGATAATTGTGGGCAATGTTAGAAATGTCATGAGAAACAAGAATTATGTAAAATAATTGGTGTAAGTAATTGTTTCCAAGAGAAAGTGAGACAGGAGTGTAAAAAAGCGTTGTTTTTGTACGGCAATGAAGAAATGACTATGTTTGCGATTTCTCTTGCTCAGAAAGACTTAGAAAGTTGATAATTGTGGGCAATGTTAGAAATGTAATGAGAAACAAGAATTATGTAAAAGGATTGATGTAAGTCATTGTTTCCAAGAGAAAGTGAGACATGAGTGTAAAAAAGCGTTGTTTTGTACAACAATGAAGAAATGACTATGTTTTGCGATTTCTCTTGTTTAGAAAGACTTAGAAAGTTGATAATTGTGGGCAATGTTAGAAATGTCATGAGAAACAAGAATTATGTAAAAGGATTGATGAAAGTCATTGTTTCCAAAAGAAAGTGAGACAGGAGTGTAAAAAAGCGTTGTTTTTGTACGGCAATGAAGAAAATGACTATGTTTTGCGATTTCTCTTGCTCAGAAAGACTTAGAAAGTTGATAATTGTGGGCAATGTTAGAAATGTCATGAGAAACAAGAATTATGTAAAAGGATTGATGAAAGTAATTGTTTCCAAAAGAAAGTGAGACAGGAGTGTAAAAAAGCGTTGTTTTTGTACGGCAATGAAGAAATGACTATGTTTTGCAATTTCTCTTGCTCAGAAAGACTTAGAAAGTTGATAATTGTGGGCAATGTTAGAAATGTCATGAGAAACAAGAATTATGTAAAATAATTGATGTAAGTCATTGTTTCCAAGAGAAAGTGAGACAGGAGTGTAAAAAAAGCGTTGTTTTTGTACGGCAATAAGGATATTAATATGTTTTGCGATTTCTCTTGCTCAGAAAGACTTAGAAAGTTGATAAATGTGGGCAATGTTAGAAATGTCATGAGAAACAAGAATTATGTAAAAGGATTGATGTAAGTCATTGTTTAGAAGAGAAAGTGAGTCAGGAGTGTAAAAAAGCGTTGTTTTTGTACGGCAATGAAGAAATGACTATGTTTTGCGATTTCTCTTGCTCAGAAAGACTTAGAAAGTTGATAATTGTGGGCAATGTTAGAAATGTCATGAGAAACAATAATTATGTAAAAGGATTGATGTAAGTCATTGTTTCCAAGAGAAAGTGAGACAAGAGTGTAAAAAAGCGTTGTTTTTTTACGGCAATGAAGAAATGACTATGTTTTGCGATTTCTCTTGCTCAGAAAGACTTAGAAAGTTGATAATTGTGGGCAATCTTAGAAATGTCATGAGAAATAATGATTATGTAAAAGGATTGATGTAAGTCATTGTTTCCAAGAGAAAGTGAGACAGGAGTGTAAAAAAGCGTTGTTTTTGTACGGCAATGAAGAAATGACTATGTTTTGCGATTTCTCTTGCTCAGAAAGACTTAGAAAGTTGATAATTGTGGGCAATGTTAGAAATGTCATGAGAAACGAGAATTATGTAAAAGGATTGATGTAAGTCATTGTTTCCAAGAGAAAGTGAGACAGGACTACAAAAAAAGCGTTGTTTTTGTACGGCAATGAAGAAATGACTATGTTTTGCGATTTCTCTTGCTCAGAAAGACTTAGAAAGTTAATAATTGTGGGCAATGTTAGAAATGTCATGAGAAACAAGAATTATTTAAAAGAATTAATGTAAGTCATTGTTTCCAAGAGAAAGTGAGACAGGAGTGTAAAAAAGTATTGTTTTTGTACGGCAATGAAGAAATGACTATGTTTTGCGATTTCTCTTGCTCAGAAAGACTTAGAAAGTTGATAATTGTGGGCAATGTTAGAATGTCATGAGAAACAAGAATTATGTAAAATAATTGGTGTAAGTAATTGTTTCCAAGAGAAAGTGAGACAGGAGTGTAAAAAAGCGTTGTTTTTGTACGGCAATGAAGAAATAACTATGTTTTGCGATTTCTCTTGCTCAGAAAGACTTAGAAAGTTGATAATTGTGGGCAATGTTAGAAATGTAATGAGAAACAAGAATTATGTAAAAGGATTGATGTAAGTCATTGTTTCCAAGAGAAAGTGAGACAAGAGTGTAAAAAAGCGTTGTTTTTTTACGGCAATGAAGAAATTACTATGTTTTGCAATTTTTCTTGCTCAGAAAGACTTAGAAAGTTGATAATTGTGGGCAATGTTAGAAATGTCATGAGAAACAAGAATTGTGTAAAAGGATTGATGTAAGTCATTGTTTCCCGGAGAAAGTGAGACAGGAGTGTAAAAAAGCGTTGTTTTTGTACGGCAATGAAGAAATGACTATGTTTTGCGATTTCTCTTGCTCAGAAAGACTTAGAAAGTTGATAATTGTGGGCAATGTTAGAAATGTCATGAGAAACGAGAATTATGTAAAAGGATTTATGTAAGTCATTGTTTCCAAGAGAAAGTGAGACAGGACTACAAAAAAAGCGTTGTTTTTGTACGGCAATGAAGAAATGACTATGTTTTGCGATTTCTCTTGCTCAGAAAGACTTAGAAAGTTGATATTTGTGGGCAATGTTAGAAATGTAATGAGAAACAAGAATTATGTAAAATAATTGGTGTAAGTAATTGTTTCCAAGAGAAAGTGAGACAGGAGTGTAAAAAAGCGTTGTTTTTGTACGGCAATGAAGAAATGACTATGTTTTGCGATTTCTCTTGCTCAGAAAGACTTAGAAAGTTGATATTTGTGGGCAATGTTAGAAATGTAATGAGAAACAAGAATTATGTAAAAGGATTGATGTAAGTCATTGTTTCCAAGAGAAAGTGAGAAAGGAGTGTAAAAAAGCAGTGTTTTTGTACGGCAATGAAGAAATGACTATGTTTTGCGATTTCTCTTGCTCAGAAAGACTTAGAAAGTTTATAATTGTGGGCAATGTTAGAAATGTAATGAGAAACAAGAATTATGTAAAAGGATTGATGTAAGTCATTGTTTCCAAGAGAAAGTGAGACAGGACTACAAAAAAAGCGTTGTTTTTGTACGGCAATGAAGAAATGACTATGTTTTGCGATTTCTCTTGCTCAGAAAGACTTAGAAAGTTGATAATTGTGGGCAATGTTAGAAATGTCATGAGAAACAAGAATTATGTAAAATAATTGGTGTAAGTAATTGTTTCCAAGAGAAAGTGAGACAGGAGTGTAAAAAAGCGTTGTTTTTGTACGGCAATGAAGAAATAACTATGTTTTGCGATTTCTCTTGCTCAGAAAGACTTAGAAAGTTGATAATTGTGGGCAATGTTAGAAATGTAATGAGAAACAAGAATTATGTAAAAGGATTGATGTAAGTCATTGTTTCCAAGAGAAAGTGAGACAAGAGTGTAAAAAAGCGTTGTTTTTTTACGGCAATGAAGAAATTACTATGTTTTGCAATTTTTCTTGCTCAGAAAGACTTAGAAAGTTGATAATTGTGGGCAATGTTAGAAATGTCATGAGAAACAAGAATTGTGTAAAAGGATTGATGTAAGTCATTGTTTCCCGGAGAAAGTGAGACAGGAGTGTAAAAAAGCGTTGTTTTTGTACGGCAATGAAGAAATGACTATGTTTTGCGATTTCTCTTGCTCAGAAAGACTTAGAAAGTTGATAATTGTGGGCAATGTTAGAAATGTCATGAGAAACGAGAATTATGTAAAAGGATTTATGTAAGTCATTGTTTCCAAGAGAAAGTGAGACAGGACTACAAAAAAAGCGTTGTTTTTGTACGGCAATGAAGAAATGACTATGTTTTGCGATTTCTCTTGCTCAGAAAGACTTAGAAAGTTGATATTTGTGGGCAATGTTAGAAATGTAATGAGAAACAAGAATTATGTAAAATAATTGGTGTAAGTAATTGTTTCCAAGAGAAAGTGAGACAGGAGTGTAAAAAAGCGTTGTTTTTGTACGGCAATGAAGAAATGACTATGTTTTGCGATTTCTCTTGCTCAGAAAGACTTAGAAAGTTGATATTTGTGGGCAATGTTAGAAATGTAATGAGAAACAAGAATTATGTAAAAGGATTGATGTAAGTCATTGTTTCCAAGAGAAAGTGAGAAAGGAGTGTAAAAAAGCAGTGTTTTTGTACGGCAATGAAGAAATGACTATGTTTTGCGATTTCTCTTGCTCAGAAAGACTTAGAAAGTTGATAATTGTGGGCAATGTTAGAAATGTAATGAGAAACAAGAATTATGTAAAAGGATTGATGTAAGTCATTGTTTCCAAGAGAAAGTGAGACAGGAGTGTAAAAAAGCGTTGTTTTTGTACGACAATGAAGAAATGACTATGTTTTGCGATTTCTCTTGCTCAGAAAGACTTAGAAAGTTGATAATTGTGGGCAATGTTAGAAATGTAATGAGAAACAAGAATTATGTAAAAGGATTGATGTAAGTCATTGTTTCCAAGAGAAAGTGAGAAAGGATTGTAAAAAAGCAGTGTTTTTGTACGGCAATGAAGAAATGACTATGTTTTGCGATTTCTCTTGCTCAGAAAGACTTAGAAAGTTGATAATTGTGGGCAATGTTAGAAATGTAATGAGAAACAAGAATTATGTAAAAGGATTGATGTAAGTCATTGTTTCCAAGAGAAAGTGAGACAGGAGTGTAAAAAAGCGTTGTTTTTGTACGACAATGAAGAAATGACTATGTTTTGCGATTTCTCTTGCTCAGAAAGACTTAGAAAGTTGATAATTGTGGGCAATGTTAGAAATGTCATGAGAAACAAGAATTATGTAAAAGGATTGATGAAAGTCATTGTTTCCAAAAGAAAGTGAGACAGGAGTGTAAAAAAGCGTTGTTTTTGTACGGCAATGAAGAAATGACTATGTTTTGCGATTTCTCTTGCTCAGAAAGACTTAGAAAGTTGATAATTGTGGGCAATGTTAGAAATGTCATGAGAAACAAGAATTATGTAAAAGGATTGATGTAAGTCATTGTTTCCAAGAGAAAGTGAGACAGGAGTGTAAAAAAGCGTTGTTTTTGTACGGCAATGAAGAAATGACTATGTTTTGCGATTTCTCTTGCTCAGAAAGACTTAGAAAGTTGATAATTGTGGGCAATGTTAGAAATGTCATGAGAAACGAGAATTATGTAAAAGGATTGAAGTAAGTCATTGTTTCCAAGAGAAAGTGAGACAGGACTACAAAAAAAGCGTTGTTTTTGTACGGCAATGAAGAAATGACTATGTTTTGCGATTTCTCTTGCTCAGAAAGACTTAGAAAGTTGATAATTGTGGGCAATGTTAGAAATGTCATGAGAAACAAGAATTATTTAAAAGAATTGATGTAAGTCATTGTTTCCAAGAGAAAGTGAGACAGGAGTGTAAAAAAGTATTGTTTTTGTACGGCAATGAAGAAATGACTATGTTTTGCGATTTCTCTTGCCCAGAAAGACTTAGAAAGTTGATAATTGTGGGCAATGTTAGAAATGTCATGAGAAACAAGAATTATGTAAAATAATTGGTGTAAGTAATTGTTTCCAAGAGAAAGTGAGACAGGAGTGTAAAAAAGCGTTGTTTTTGTACGGCAATGAAGAAATGACTATGTTTTGCGATTTCTCTTGCTCAGAAAGACTTAGAAAGTTGATATTTGTGGGCAATGTTAGAAATGTAATGAGAAACAAGAATTATGTAAAAGGATTGATGTAAGTCATTGTTTCCAAGAGAAAGTGAGACAGGAGTGTAAAAAAGTATTGTTTTTGTACGGCAATGAAGAAATGACTATGTTTTGCGATTTCTCTTGCTCAGAAAGACTTAGAAAGTTGATAATTGTGGGCAATGTTAGAAATGTCATGAGAAACAAGAATTATGTAAAATAATTGGTGTAAGTAATTGTTTCCAAGAGAAAGTGAGACAGGAGTGTAAAAAAGCGTTGTTTTTGTACGGCAATGAAGAAATAACTATGTTTTGCGATTTCTCTTGCTCAGAAAGACTTAGAAAGTTGATAATTGTGGGCAATGTTAGAAATGTAATGAGAAACAAGAATTATGTAAAAGGATTGATGTAAGTCATTGTTTCCAAGAGAAAGTGAGACAAGAGTGTAAAAAAGCGTTGTTTTTTTACGGCAATGAAGAAATTACTATGTTTTGCAATTTTTCTTGCTCAGAAAGACTTAGAAAGTTGATAATTGTGGGCAATGTTAGAAATGTCATGAGAAACAAGAATTGTGTAAAAGGATTGATGTAAGTCATTGTTTCCCGGAGAAAGTGAGACAGGAGTGTAAAAAAGCGTTGTTTTTGTACGACAATGAAGAAATGACTATGTTTTGCGATTTCTCTTGCTCAGAAAGACTTAGAAAGTTGATAATTGTGGGCAATGTTAGAAATGTCATGAGAAACAAGAATTATGTAAAAGGATTGATGAAAGTCATTGTTTCCAAGAGAAAGTGAGACAGGACTACAAAAAAAGCGTTGTTTTTGTACGGCAATGAAGAAATGACTATGTTTTGCGATTTCTCTTGCTCAGAAAGACTTAGAAAGTTGATATTTGTGGGCAATGTTAGAAATGTAATGAGAAACAAGAATTATGTAAAATAATTGGTGTAAGTAATTGTTTCCAAGAGAAAGTGAGACAGGAGTGTAAAAAAGCAGTGTTTTTGTACGGCAATGAAGAAATGACTATGTTTTGCGATTTCTCTTGCTCAGAAAGACTTAGAAAGTTGATAATTGTGGGCAATGTTAGAAATGTAATGAGAAACAAGAATTATGTAAAAGGATTGATGTAAGTCATTGTTTCCAAGAGAAAGTGAGACAGGAGTGTAAAAAAGCGTTGTTTTTGTACGACAATGAAGAAATGACTATGTTTTGCGATTTCTCTTGCTCAGAAAGACTTAGAAAGTTGATAATTGTGGGCAATGTTAGAAATGTAATGAGAAACAAGAATTATGTAAAAGGATTGATGTAAGTCATTGTTTCCAAGAGAAAGTGAGAAAGGAGTGTAAAAAAGCAGTGTTTTTGTACGGCAATGAAGAAATGACTATGTTTTGCGATTTCTCTTGCTCAGAAAGACTTAGAAAGTTGATAATTGTGGGCAATGTTAGAAATGTAATGAGAAACAAGAATTATGTAAAAGGATTGATGTAAGTCATTGTTTCCAAGAGAAAGTGAGACAGGAGTGTAAAAAAGCGTTGTTTTTGTACGACAATGAAGAAATGACTATGTTTTGCGATTTCTCTTGCTCAGAAAGACTTAGAAAGTTGATAATTGTGGGCAATGTTAGAAATGTCATGAGAAACAAGAATTATGTAAAAGGATTGATGAAAGTCATTGTTTCCAAAAGAAAGTGAGACAGGAGTGTAAAAAAGCGTTGTTTTTGTACGGCAATGAAGAAATGACTATGTTTTGCGATTTCTCTTGCTCAGAAAGACTTAGAAAGTTGATAATTGTGGGCAATGTTAGAAATGTCATGAGAAACAAGAATTATGTAAAAGGATTGATGTAAGTCATTGTTTCCAAGAGAAAGTGAGACAGGAGTGTAAAAAAGCGTTGTTTTTGTACGGCAATGAAGAAATGACTATGTTTTGCGATTTCTCTTGCTCAGAAAGACTTAGAAAGTTGATAATTGTGGGCAATGTTAGAAATGTCATGAGAAACGAGAATTATGTAAAAGGATTGAAGTAAGTCATTGTTTCCAAGAGAAAGTGAGACAGGACTACAAAAAAAGCGTTGTTTTTGTACGGCAATGAAGAAATGACTATGTTTTGCGATTTCTCTTGCTCAGAAAGACTTAGAAAGTTGATAATTGTGGGCAATGTTAGAAATGTCATGAGAAACAAGAATTATTTAAAAGAATTGATGTAAGTCATTGTTTCCAAGAGAAAGTGAGACAGGAGTGTAAAAAAGTATTGTTTTTGTACGGCAATGAAGAAATGACTATGTTTTGCGATTTCTCTTGCCCAGAAAGACTTAGAAAGTTGATAATTGTGGGCAATGTTAGAAATGTCATGAGAAACAAGAATTATGTAAAATAATTGGTGTAAGTAATTGTTTCCAAGAGAAAGTGAGACAGGAGTGTAAAAAAGCGTTGTTTTTGTACGGCAATGAAGAAATGACTATGTTTTGCGATTTCTCTTGCTCAGAAAGACTTAGAAAGTTGATATTTGTGGGCAATGTTAGAAATGTAATGAGAAACAAGAATTATGTAAAAGGATTGATGTAAGTCATTGTTTCCAAGAGAAAGTGAGAAAGGAGTGTAAAAAAGCAGTGTTTTTGTACGACAATGAAGAAATGACTATGTTTTGCGATTTCTCTTGCTCAGAAAGACTTAGAAAGTTGATAATTGTGGGCAATGTTAGAAATGTAATGAGAAACAAGAATTATGTAAAAGGATTGATGTAAGTCATTGTTTCCAAGAGAAAGTGAGACAGGAGTGTAAAAAAGCGTTGTTTTTGTACGACAATGAAGAAATGACTATGTTTTGTGATTTCTCTTGCTCAGAAAGACTTAGAAAGTTGATAATTGTGGGCAATGTTAGAAATGTAATGAGAAACAAGAATTATGTAAAAGGATTGATGTAAGTCATTGTTTCCAAGAGAAAGTGAGAAAGGAGTGTAAAAAAGCAGTGTTTTTGTACGGCAATGAAGAAATGACTATGTTTTGCGATTTCTCTTGCTCAGAAAGACTTAGAAAGTTGATAATTGTGGGCAATGTTAGAAATGTAATGAGAAACAAGAATTATGTAAAAGGATTGATGTAAGTCATTGTTTCCAAGAGAAAGTGAGACAGGAGTGTAAAAAAGCGTTGTTTTTGTACGACAATGAAGAAATGACTATGTTTTGCGATTTCTCTTGCTCAGAAAGACTTAGAAAGTTGATAATTGTGGGCAATGTTAGAAATGTCATGAGAAACAAGAATTATGTAAAAGGATTGATGAAAGTCATTGTTTCCAAAAGAAAGTGAGACAGGAGTGTAAAAAAGCGTTGTTTTTGTACGGCAATGAAGAAATGACTATGTTTTGCGATTTCTCTTGCTCAGAAAGACTTAGAAAGTTGATAATTGTGGGCAATGTTAGAAATGTCATGAGAAACAAGAATTATGTAAAAGGATTGATGTAAGTCATTGTTTCCAAGAGAAAGTGAGACAGGAGTGTAAAAAAGCGTTGTTTTTGTACGGCAATGAAGAAATGACTATGTTTTGCGATTTCTCTTGCTCAGAAAGACTTAGAAAGTTGATAATTGTGGGCAATGTTAGAAATGTCATGAGAAACGAGAATTATGTAAAAGGATTGAAGTAAGTCATTGTTTCCAAGAGAAAGTGAGACAGGACTACAAAAAAAGCGTTGTTTTTGTACGGCAATGAAGAAATGACTATGTTTTGCGATTTCTCTTGCTCAGAAAGACTTAGAAAGTTGATAATTGTGGGCAATGTTAGAAATGTCATGAGAAACAAGAATTATGTAAAAGGATTGATGTAAGTCATTGTTTCCAAGAGAAAGTGAGACAGGAGTGTAAAAAAGCGTTGTTTTTGTACGGCAATGAAGAAATGACTATGTTTTGCGATTTCTCTTGCTCAGAAAGACTTAGAAAGTTGATAATTGTGGGCAATGTTAGAAATGTCATGAGAAACGAGAATTATGTAAAAGGATTGAAGTAAGTCATTGTTTCCAAGAGAAAGTGAGACAGGACTACAAAAAAGCGTTGTTTTTGTACGGCAATGAAGAAATGACTATGTTTTGCGATTTCTCTTGCTCAGAAAGACTTAGAAAGTTGATAATTGTGGGCAATGTTAGAAATGTCATGAGAAACAAGAATTATTTAAAAGAATTGATGTAAGTCATTGTTTCCAAGAGAAAGTGAGACAGGAGTGTAAAAAAGTATTGTTTTTGTACGGCAATGAAGAAATGACTATGTTTTGCGATTTCTCTTGCTCAGAAAGACTTAGAAAGTTGATAATTGTGGGCAATGTTAGAAATGTCATGAGAAACAAGAATTATGTAAAATAATTGGTGTAAGTAATTGTTTCCAAGAGAAAGTGAGACAGGAGTGTAAAAAAGCGTTGTTTTTGTACGGCAATGAAGAAATAACTATGTTTTGCGATTTCTCTTGCTCAGAAAGACTTAGAAAGTTGATAATTGTGGGCAATGTTAGAAATGTAATGAGAAACAAGAATTATGTAAAAGGATTGATGTAAGTCATTGTTTCCAAGAGAAAGTGAGACAAGAGTGTAAAAAAGCGTTGTTTTTTTACGGCAATGAAGAAATTACTATGTTTTGCAATTTTTCTTGCTCAGAAAGACTTAGAAAGTTGATAATTGTGGGCAATGTTAGAAATGTCATGAGAAACAAGAATTGTGTAAAAGGATTGATGTAAGTCATTGTTTCCCGGAGAAAGTGAGACAGGAGTGTAAAAAAGCGTTGTTTTTGTACGGCAATGAAGAAATGACTATGTTTTGCGATTTCTCTTGCTCAGAAAGACTTAGAAAGTTGATAATTGTGGGCAATGTTAGAAATGTCATGAGAAACGAGAATTATGTAAAAGGATTTATGTAAGTCATTGTTTCCAAGAGAAAGTGAGACAGGACTACAAAAAAAGCGTTGTTTTTGTACGGCAATGAAGAAATGACTATGTTTTGCGATTTCTCTTGCTCAGAAAGACTTAGAAAGTTGATAATTGTGGGCAATGTTAGAACTGTCATGAGAAACAAGAATTATTTAAAAGAATTGATGTAAGTCATTGTTTCCAAGAGAAAGTGAGACAGGAGTGTAAAAAAGTATTGTTTTTGTACGGCAATGAAGAAATGACTATGTTTTGCGATTTCTCTTGCCCAGAAAGACTTAGAAAGTTGATAATTGTGGGCAATGTTAGAAATGTCATGAGAAACAAGAATTATGTAAAATAATTGGTGTAAGTAATTGTTTCCAAGAGAAAGTGAGACAGGAGTGTAAAAAAGCGCTGTTTTTGTACGGCAATGAAGAAATGACTATGTTTTGCGATTTCTCTTGCTCAGAAAGACTTAGAAAGTTGATATTTGTGGGCAATGTTAGAAATGTCATGAGAAACGAGAATTATGTAAAAGGATTGAAGTAAGTCATTGTTTCCAAGAGAAAGTGAGACAGGACTACAAAAAAAGCGTTGTTTTTGTACGGCAATGAAGAAATGACTATGTTTTGCGATTTCTCTTGCTCAGAAAGACTTAGAAAGTTGATAATTGTGGGCAATGTTAGAAATGTCATGAGAAACAAGAATTATTTAAAAGAATTGATGTAAGTCATTGTTTCCAAGAGAAAGTGAGACAGGAGTGTAAAAAAGTATTGTTTTTGTACGGCAATGAAGAAATGACTATGTTTTGCGATTTCTCTTGCTCAGAAAGACTTAGAAAGTTGATAATTGTGGGCAATGTTAGAAATGTCATGAGAAACAAGAATTATGTAAAATAATTGGTGTAAGTAATTGTTTCCAAGAGAAAGTGAGACAGGAGTGTAAAAAAGCGTTGTTTTTGTACGGCAATGAAGAAATAACTATGTTTTGCGATTTCTCTTGCTCAGAAAGACTTAGAAAGTTGATAATTGTGGGCAATGTTAGAAATGTAATGAGAAACAAGAATTATGTAAAAGGATTGATGTAAGTCATTGTTTCCAAGAGAAAGTGAGACAAGAGTGTAAAAAAGCGTTGTTTTTTTACGGCAATGAAGAAATTACTATGTTTTGCAATTTTTCTTGCTCAGAAAGACTTAGAAAGTTGATAATTGTGGGCAATGTTAGAAATGTCATGAGAAACAAGAATTGTGTAAAAGGATTGATGTAAGTCATTGTTTCCCGGAGAAAGTGAGACAGGAGTGTAAAAAAGCGTTGTTTTTGTACGGCAATGAAGAAATGACTATGTTTTGCGATTTCTCTTGCTCAGAAAGACTTAGAAAGTTGATAATTGTGGGCAATGTTAGAAATGTCATGAGAAACGAGAATTATGTAAAAGGATTTATGTAAGTCATTGTTTCCAAGAGAAAGTGAGACAGGACTACAAAAAAAGCGTTGTTTTTGTACGGCAATGAAGAAATGACTATGTTTTGCGATTTCTCTTGCTCAGAAAGACTTAGAAAGTTGATAATTGTGGGCAATGTTAGAACTGTCATGAGAAACAAGAATTATTTAAAAGAATTGATGTAAGTCATTGTTTCCAAGAGAAAGTGAGACAGGAGTGTAAAAAAGTATTGTTTTTGTACGGCAATGAAGAAATGACTATGTTTTGCGATTTCTCTTGCCCAGAAAGACTTAGAAAGTTGATAATTGTGGGCAATGTTAGAAATGTCATGAGAAACAAGAATTATGTAAAATAATTGGTGTAAGTAATTGTTTCCAAGAGAAAGTGAGACAGGAGTGTAAAAAAGCGCTGTTTTTGTACGGCAATGAAGAAATGACTATGTTTTGCGATTTCTCTTGCTCAGAAAGACTTAGAAAGTTGATATTTGTGGGCAATGTTAGAAATGTAATGAGAAACAAGAATTATGTAAAAGGATTGATGTAAGTCATTGTTTCCAAGAGAAAGTGAGAAAGGAGTGTAAAAAAGCAGTGTTTTTGTACGGCAATGAAGAAATGACTATGTTTTGCGATTTCTCTTGCTCAGAAAGACTTAGAAAGTTGATAATTGTGGGCAATGTTAGAAATGTAATGAGAAACAAGAATTATGTAAAAGGATTGATGTAAGTCATTGTTTCCAAGAGAAAGTGAGACAGGAGTGTAAAAAAGCGTTGTTTTTGTACGACAATGAAGAAATGACTATGTTTTGCGATTTCTCTTGCTCAGAAAGACTTAGAAAGTTGATAATTGTGGGCAATGTTAGAAATGTCATGAGAAACAAGAATTATGTAAAAGGATTGATGAAAGTCATTGTTTCCAAAAGAAAGTGAGACAGGAGTGTAAAAAAGCGTTGTTTTTGTATGGCAATGAAGAAATGACTATGTTTTGCGATTTCTCTTGCTCAGAAAGACTTAGAAAGTTGATAATTGTGGGCAATGTTAGAAATGTCATGAGAAACAAGAATTATGTAAAAGGATTAATGTAAGTCATTGTTTCCAAGAGAAAGTGAGACAGGACTACAAAAAAAGCGTTGTTTTTGTACGGCAATGAAGAAATGACTATGTTTTGCGATTTCTCTTGCTCAGAAAGACTTAGAAAGTTGATAATTGTGGGCAATGTTAGAAATGTAATGAGAAACAAGAATTATGTAAAAGGATTGATGTAAGTCATTGTTTCCAAGAGAAAGTGAGACAGGAGTGTAAAAAAGCGTTGTTTTTGTACGACAATGAAGAAATGACTATGTTTTGCGATTTCTCTTGTTCAGAAAGACTTAGAAAGTTGATAATTGTGGGCAATGTTAGAAATGTAATGAGAAACAAGAATTATGTAAAAGGATTGATGTAAGTCATTGTTTCCAAGAGAAAGTGAGACAGGAGTGTAAAAAAGCGTTGTTTTTGTACGGCAATGAAGAAATGACTATGTTTTGCGATTTCTCTTGCTCAGAAAGACTTAGAAAGTTGATAATTGTCGGCAATGTTAGAAATGTCATGAGAAACAAGAATTATGTAAAAGGATTGATGTAAGTCATTGTTTCCAAGAGAAAGTGAGACAGGACTGCAAAAAAAGCGTTGTTTTTGTACGGCAATAAAGAAATGACTATGTTTTGCGATTTCTCTTGCTCAGAAAGACTTAGAAAGTTGATAATTGTGGGCAATGTTAGAAATGTCATGAGAAATAATGATTATGTAAAAGAATTGATGTAAGTCATTGTTTCCAAGAGAAAGTGAGACAGGAGTGTAAAAAAGCGTTGTTTTTGTACGGCAATGAAGAAATGACTATGTTTTGCGATTTCTCTTGCTCAGAAAGACTTAGAAAGTTGATATTTGTGGGCAATGTTAGAAATGTAATGAGAAACAAGAATTATGTAAAAGGATTGATGTAAGTCATTGTTTCCAAGAGAAAGTGAGAAAGGAGTGTAAAAAAGCAGTGTTTTTGTACGGCAATGAAGAAATGACTATGTTTTGCGGTTTCTCTTGCTCAGAAACTTAGAAAGTTGATAATTGTGGGCAATGTTAGAAATGTAATGAGAAACAAGAATTATGTAAAAGGATTGATGTAAGTCATTGTTTCCAAGAGAAAGTGAGACAGGACTACAAAAAAAGCGTTGTTTTTGTACGGCAATGAAGAAATGACTATGTTTTGCGATTTCTCTTGCTCAGAAAGACTTAGAAAGTTGATAATTGTGGGCAATGTTAGAACTGTCATGAGAAACAAGAATTATTTAAAAGAATTGATGTAAGTCATTGTTTCCAAGAGAAAGTGAGACAGGAGTGTAAAAAAGTATTGTTTTTGTACGGCAATGAAGAAATGACTATGTTTTGCGATTTCTCTTGCCCAGAAAGACTTAGAAAGTTGATAATTGTGGGCAATGTTAGAAATGTCATGAGAAACAAGAATTATGTAAAATAATTGGTGTAAGTAATTGTTTCCAAGAGAAAGTGAGACAGGAGTGTAAAAAAGCGCTGTTTTTGTACGGCAATGAAGAAATGACTATGTTTTGCGATTTCTCTTGCTCAGAAAGACTTAGAAAGTTGATATTTGTGGGCAATGTTAGAAATGTAATGAGAAACAAGAATTATGTAAAAGGATTGATGTAAGTCATTGTTTCCAAGAGAAAGTGAGAAAGGAGTGTAAAAAAGCAGTGTTTTTGTACGGCAATGAAGAAATGACTATGTTTTGCGATTTCTCTTGCTCAGAAAGACTTAGAAAGTTGATAATTGTGGGCAATGTTAGAAATGTAATGAGAAACAAGAATTATGTAAAAGGATTGATGTAAGTCATTGTTTCCAAGAGAAAGTGAGACAGGAGTGTAAAAAAGCGTTGTTTTTGTACGACAATGAAGAAATGACTATGTTTTGCGATTTCTCTTGCTCAGAAAGACTTAGAAAGTTGATAATTGTGGGCAATGTTAGAAATGTCATGAGAAACAAGAATTATGTAAAAGGATTGATGAAAGTCATTGTTTCCAAAAGAAAGTGAGACAGGAGTGTAAAAAAGCGTTGTTTTTGTATGGCAATGAAGAAATGACTATGTTTTGCGATTTCTCTTGCTCAGAAAGACTTAGAAAGTTGATAATTGTGGGCAATGTTAGAAATGTCATGAGAAACAAGAATTATGTAAAAGGATTAATGTAAGTCATTGTTTCCAAGAGAAAGTGAGACAGGACTACAAAAAAAGCGTTGTTTTTGTACGGCAATGAAGAAATGACTATGTTTTGCGATTTCTCTTGCTCAGAAAGACTTAGAAAGTTGATAATTGTGGGCAATGTTAGAAATGTAATGAGAAACAAGAATTATGTAAAAGGATTGATGTAAGTCATTGTTTCCAAGAGAAAGTGAGACAGGAGTGTAAAAAAGCGTTGTTTTTGTACGACAATGAAGAAATGACTATGTTTTGCGATTTCTCTTGTTCAGAAAGACTTAGAAAGTTGATAATTGTGGGCAATGTTAGAAATGTAATGAGAAACAAGAATTATGTAAAAGGATTGATGTAAGTCATTGTTTCCAAGAGAAAGTGAGACAGGAGTGTAAAAAAGCGTTGTTTTTGTACGGCAATGAAGAAATGACTGTGTTTTGCGATTTCTCTTGCTCAGAAAGACTTAGAAAGTTGATAATTGTGGGCAATGTTAGAAATGTCATGAGAAACAAGAATTATGTAAAAGGATTGATGAAAGTCATTGTTTCCAAAAGAAAGTGAGACAGGAGTGTAAAAAAGCATTGTTTTTGTACGGCAATGAAGAAATGACTATGTTTTGCGATTTCTCTTGCTCAGAAAGACTTAGAAAGTTGATAATTGTGGGCAATGTTAGAAATGTCATGAGAAACAAGAATTATGTAAAAGGATTTATGTAAGTCATTGTTTCCAAGAGAAAGGGAGACAGGAGTATAAAAAAGCATTGTTTTTGTACGGCAATGAAGAAATGACTATGTTTTGCAATTTCTCTTGCTCAGAAAGACTTAGAAAGTTGATAATTGTGGGCAATGTTAGAAATGTCATGAGAAACAAGAATTATGTAAAAGGATTGATGTAAGTCATTGTTTCCAAGAGAAAGTGAGACAGGACTGCAAAAAAAGCGTTGTTTTTGTACGGCAATAAAGAAATGACTATGTTTTGCGATTTCTCTTGCTCAGAAAGACTTAGAAAGTTGATAATTGTGGGCAATGTTAGAAATGTCATGAGAAATAATGATTATGTAAAAGAATTGATGTAAGTCATTGTTTCCAAGAGAAAGTGAGACAGGAGTGTAAAAAAGCGTTGTTTTTGTACGGCAATGAAGAAATGACTATGTTTTGCGATTTCTCTTGCTCAGAAAGACTTAGAAAGTTGATATTTGTGGGCAATGTTAGAAATGTAATGAGAAACAAGAATTATGTAAAAGGATTGATGTAAGTCATTGTTTCCAAGAGAAAGTGAGAAAGGAGTGTAAAAAAGCAGTGTTTTTGTACGGCAATGAAGAAATGACTATGTTTTGCGATTTCTCTTGCTCAGAAACTTAGAAAGTTGATAATTGTGGGCAATGTTAGAAATGTAATGAGAAACAAGAATTATGTAAAAAGATTGATGTAAGTCATTGTTTCCAAGAGAAAGTGAGACAGGAGTGTAAAAAAGCGTTGTTTTTGTACGACAATGAAGAAATGACTATGTTTTGCGATTTCTCTTGCTCAGAAAGACTTAGAAAGTTGATAATTGTGGGCAATGTTAGAAATGTAATGAGAAACAAGAATTATGTAAAAGGATTGATGTAAGTCATTGTTTCCAAGAGAAAGTGAGAAAGGAGTGTAAAAAAGCAGTGTTTTTGTACGGCAATGAAGAAATGACTATGTTTTGCGATTTCTCTTGCTCAGAAAGACTTAGAAAGTTGATAATTGTGGGCAATGTTAGAAATGTAATGAGAAACAAGAATTATGTAAAAGGATTGATGTAAGTCATTGTTTCCAAGAGAAAGTTAGACAGGAGTGTAAAAAAGCGTTGTTTTTGTACGACAATGAAGAAATGACTATGTTTTGCGATTTCTCTTGCTCAGAAAGACTTAGAAAGTTGATAATTGTGGGCAATGTTAGAAATGTCATGAGAAACAAGAATTATGTAAAAGGATTGATGAAAGTCATTGTTTCCAAAAGAAAGTGAGACAGGAGTGTAAAAAAGCGTTGTTTTTGTACGGCAATGAAGAAATGACTATGTTTTGCGATTTCTCTTGCTCAGAAAGACTTAGAAAGTTGATAATTGTGGGCAATGTTAGAAATGTCATGAGAAACAAGAATTATGTAAAAGGATTGATGTAAGTCATTGTTTCCAAGAGAAAGTGAGACAGGAGTGTAAAAAAGCGTTGTTTTTGTACGGCAATGAAGAAATGACTATGTTTTGCGATTTCTCTTGCTCAGAAAGACTTAGAAAGTTGATAATTGTGGGCAATGTTAGAAATGTCATGAGAAACGAGAATTATGTAAAAGGATTGAAGTAAGTCATTGTTTCCAAGAGAAAGTGAGACAGGACTACAAAAAAAGCGTTGTTTTTGTACGGCAATGAAGAAATGACTATGTTTTGCGATTTCTCTTGCTCAGAAAGACTTAGAAAGTTGATAATTGTGGGCAATGTTAGAAATGTCATGAGAAACAAGAATTATTTAAAAGAATTGATGTAAGTCATTGTTTCCAAGAGAAAGTGAGACAGGAGTGTAAAAAAGTATTGTTTTTGTACGGCAATGAAGAAATGACTATGTTTTGCGATTTCTCTTGCTCAGAAAGACTTAGAAAGTTGATAATTGTGGGCAATGTTAGAAATGTCATGAGAAACAAGAATTATGTAAAAGGATTGATGTAAGTCATTGTTTCCAAGAGAAAGTGAGACAGGAGTGTAAAAAAGCGTTGTTTTTGTACGACAATGAAGAAATGACTATGTTTTGCGATTTCTCTTGTTCAGAAAGACTTAGAAAGTTGATAATTGTGGGCAATGTTAGAAATGTAATGAGAAACAAGAATTATGTAAAAGGATTGATGTAAGTCATTGTTTCCAAGAGAAAGTGAGACAGGAGTGTAAAAAAGCGTTGTTTTTGTACGGCAATGAAGAAATGACTGTGTTTTGCGATTTCTCTTGCTCAGAAAGACTTAGAAAGTTGATAATTGTGGGCAATGTTAGAAATGTCATGAGAAACAAGAATTATGTAAAAGGATTGATGAAAGTCATTGTTTCCAAAAGAAAGTGAGACAGGAGTGTAAAAAAGCATTGTTTTTGTACGGCAATGAAGAAATGACTATGTTTTGCGATTTCTCTTGCTCAGAAAGACTTAGAAAGTTGATAATTGTGGGCAATGTTAGAAATGTCATGAGAAACAAGAATTATGTAAAAGGATTTATGTAAGTCATTGTTTCCAAGAGAAAGGGAGACAGGAGTATAAAAAAGCATTGTTTTTGTACGGCAATGAAGAAATGACTATGTTTTGCAATTTCTCTTGCTCAGAAAGACTTAGAAAGTTGATAATTGTGGGCAATGTTAGAAATGTCATGAGAAACAAGAATTATGTAAAAGGATTGATGTAAGTCATTGTTTCCAAGAGAAAGTGAGACAGGACTGCAAAAAAAGCGTTGTTTTTGTACGGCAATAAAGAAATGACTATGTTTTGCGATTTCTCTTGCTCAGAAAGACTTAGAAAGTTGATAATTGTGGGCAATGTTAGAAATGTCATGAGAAATAATGATTATGTAAAAGAATTGATGTAAGTCATTGTTTCCAAGAGAAAGTGAGACAGGAGTGTAAAAAAGCGTTGTTTTTGTACGGCAATGAAGAAATGACTATGTTTTGCGATTTCTCTTGCTCAGAAAGACTTAGAAAGTTGATATTTGTGGGCAATGTTAGAAATGTAATGAGAAACAAGAATTATGTAAAAGGATTGATGTAAGTCATTGTTTCCAAGAGAAAGTGAGAAAGGAGTGTAAAAAAGCAGTGTTTTTGTACGGCAATGAAGAAATGACTATGTTTTGCGATTTCTCTTGCTCAGAAACTTAGAAAGTTGATAATTGTGGGCAATGTTAGAAATGTAATGAGAAACAAGAATTATGTAAAAGGATTGATGTAAGTCATTGTTTCCAAGAGAAAGTGAGACAGGAGTGTAAAAAAGCGTTGTTTTTGTACGACAATGAAGAAATGACTATGTTTTGCGATTTCTCTTGCTCAGAAAGACTTAGAAAGTTGATAATTGTGGGCAATGTTAGAAATGTAATGAGAAACAAGAATTATGTAAAAGGATTGATGTAAGTCATTGTTTCCAAGAGAAAGTGAGAAAGGAGTGTAAAAAAGCAGTGTTTTTGTACGGCAATGAAGAAATGACTATGTTTTGCGATTTCTCTTGCTCAGAAAGACTTAGAAAGTTGATAATTGTGGGCAATGTTAGAAATGTAATGAGAAACAAGAATTATGTAAAAGGATTGATGTAAGTCATTGTTTCCAAGAGAAAGTTAGACAGGAGTGTAAAAAAGCGTTGTTTTTGTACGACAATGAAGAAATGACTATGTTTTGCGATTTCTCTTGCTCAGAAAGACTTAGAAAGTTGATAATTGTGGGCAATGTTAGAAATGTCATGAGAAACAAGAATTATGTAAAAGGATTGATGAAAGTCATTGTTTCCAAAAGAAAGTGAGACAGGAGTGTAAAAAAGCGTTGTTTTTGTACGGCAATGAAGAAATGACTATGTTTTGCGATTTCTCTTGCTCAGAAAGACTTAGAAAGTTGATAATTGTGGGCAATGTTAGAAATGTCATGAGAAACAAGAATTATGTAAAAGGATTGATGTAAGTCATTGTTTCCAAGAGAAAGTGAGACAGGAGTGTAAAAAAGCGTTGTTTTTGTACGGCAATGAAGAAATGACTATGTTTTGCGATTTCTCTTGCTCAGAAAGACTTAGAAAGTTGATAATTGTGGGCAATGTTAGAAATGTCATGAGAAACGAGAATTATGTAAAAGGATTGAAGTAAGTCATTGTTTCCAAGAGAAAGTGAGACAGGACTACAAAAAAAGCGTTGTTTTTGTACGGCAATGAAGAAATGACTATGTTTTGCGATTTCTCTTGCTCAGAAAGACTTAGAAAGTTGATAATTTTGGGCAATGTTAGAAATGTCATGAGAAACAAGAATTATTTAAAAGAATTGATGTAAGTCATTGTTTCCAAGAGAAAGTGAGACAGGAGTGTAAAAAAGTATTGTTTTTGTACGGCAATGAAGAAATGACTATGTTTTGCGATTTCTCTTGCTCAGAAAGACTTAGAAAGTTGATAATTGTGGGCAATGTTAGAAATGTCATGAGAAACAAGAATTATGTAAAATAATTGGTGTAAGTAATTGTTTCCAAGAGAAAGTGAGACAGGAGTGTAAAAAAGCGTTGTTTTTGTACGGCAATGAAGAAATAACTATGTTTTGCGATTTCTCTTGCTCAGAAAGA
The DNA here is from genome assembly GCF_038048845.1 of Mixophyes fleayi. Classification (NCBI taxonomy): domain Eukaryota; kingdom Metazoa; phylum Chordata; class Amphibia; order Anura; family Limnodynastidae; genus Mixophyes; species Mixophyes fleayi. Next base: position 9,047 of record NW_027447189.1, on the reverse strand, counting down.
CTTAGAAAGTTGATAATTGTGGGCAATGTTAGAAATGTAATGAGAAACAAGAATTATGTAAAAGGATTGATGTAAGTCATTGTTTCCAAGAGAAAGTGAGACAAGAGTGTAAAAAAGCGTTGTTTTTTTACGGCAATGAAGAAATGACTATGTTTTGCAATTTTTCTTGCTCAGAAAGACTTAGAAAGTTGATAATTGTGGGCAATGTTAGAAATGTCATGAGAAACAAGAATTGTGTAAAAGGATTGATGTAAGTCATTGTTTCCAAGAGAAAGTGAGACAGGAGTGTAAAAAAGCATTGTTTTTGTACGGCAATGAAGAAATGACTATGTTTTGCGATTTCTCTTGCTCAGAAAGACTTAGAAAGTTGATAATTGTGGGCAATGTTAGAAATGTCATGAGAAACGAGAATTATGTAAAAGGATTTATGTAAGTCATTGTTTCCAAGAGAAAGTGAGACAGGACTACAAAAAAGCGTTGTTTTTGTACGGCAATGAAGAAATGACTATGTTTTGCGATTTCTCTTGCTCAGAAAGACTTAGAAAGTTGATAATTGTGGGCAATGTTAGAACTGTCATGAGAAACAAGAATTATTTAAAAGAATTGATGTAAGTCATTGTTTCCAAGAGAAAGTGAGACAGGAGTGTAAAAAAGTATTGTTTTTGTACGGCAATGAAGAAATGACTATGTTTTGCGATTTCTCTTGCCCAGAAAGACTTAGAAAGTTGATAATTGTGGGCAATGTTAGAAATGTCATGAGAAACAAGAATTATGTAAAATAATTGGTGTAAGTAATTGTTTCCAAGAGAAAGTGAGACAGGAGTGTAAAAAAGCGTTGTTTTTGTACGGCAATGAAGAAATGACTATGTTTTGCGATTTCTCTTGCTCAGAAAGACTTAGAAAGTTGATATTTGTGGGCAATGTTAGACATGTAATGAGAAACAAGAATTATGTAAAAGGATTGATGTAAGTCATTGTTTCCAAGAGAAAGTGAGAAAGGAGTGTAAAAAAGCAGTGTTTTTGTACGGCAATGAAGAAATGACTATGTTTTGCGATTTCTCTTGCTCAGAAAGACTTAGAAAGTTGATAATTGTGGGCAATGTTAGAACTGTCATGAGAAACAAGAATTATTTAAAAGAATTGATGTAAGTCATTGTTTCCAAGAGAAAGTGAGACAGGAGTGTAAAAAAGTATTGTTTTTGTACGGCAATGAAGAAATGACTATGTTTTGCGATTTCTCTTGCCCAGAAAGACTTAGAAAGTTGATAATTGTGGGCAATGTTAGAAATGTCATGAGAAACAAGAATTATGTAAAATAATTGGTGTAAGTAATTGTTTCCAAGAGAAAGTGAGACAGGAGTGTAAAAAAGCGTTGTTTTTGTACGGCAATGAAGAAATGACTATGTTTTGCGATTTCTCTTGCTCAGAAAGACTTAGAAAGTTGATATTTGTGGGCAATGTTAGACATGTAATGAGAAACAAGAATTATGTAAAAGGATTGATGTAAGTCATTGTTTCCAAGAGAAAGTGAGAAAGGAGTGTAAAAAAGCAGTGTTTTTGTACGGCAATGAAGAAATGACTATGTTTTGCGATTTCTCTTGCTCAGAAAGACTTAGAAAGTTGATAATTGTGGGCAATGTTAGAAATGTAATGAGAAACAAGAATTATGTAAAAGGATTGATGTAAGTCATTGTTTCCAAGAGAAAGTGAGACAGGAGTGTAAAAAAGCGTTGTTTTTGTACGACAATGAAGAAATGACTATGTTTTGCGATTTCTCTTGCTCAGAAAGACTTAGAAAGTTGATAATTGTGGGCAATGTTAGAAATGTCATGAGAAACAAGAATTATGTAAAAGGATTGATGAAAGTCATTGTTTCCAAAAGAAAGTGAGACAGGAGTGTAAAAAAGCGTTGTTTTTGTACGGCAATGAAGAAATGACTATGTTTTGCGATTTCTCTTGCTCAGAAAGACTTAGAAAGTTGATAATTGTGGGCAATGTTAGAAATGTCATGAGAAACAAGAATTATGTAAAAGGATTAATGTAAGTCATTGTTTCCAAGAGAAAGTGAGACAGGACTACAAAAAAAGCGTTGTTTTTGTACGGCAATGAAGAAATGACTATGTTTTGCGATTTCTCTTGCTCAGAAAGACTTAGAAAGTTGATAATTGTGGGCAATGTTAGAAATGTAATGAGAAACAAGAATTATGTAAAAGGATTGATGTAAGTCATTGTTTCCAAGAGAAAGTGAGACAGGAGTGTAAAAAAGCGTTGTTTTTGTACGACAATGAAGAAATGACTATGTTTTGCGATTTCTCTTGCTCAGAAAGACTTAGAAAGTTGATAATTGTGGGCAATGTTAGAAATGTAATGAGAAACAAGAATTATGTAAAAGGATTGATGTAAGTCATTGTTTCCAAGAGAAAGTGAGACAGGAGTGTAAAAAAGCGTTGTTTTTGTACGGCAATGAAGAAATGACTGTGTTTTGCGATTTCTCTTGCTCAGAAAGACTTAGAAAGTTGATAATTGTGGGCAATGTTAGAAATGTCATGAGAAACAAGAATTATGTAAAAGGATTGATGAAAGTCATTGTTTCCAAAAGAAAGTGAGACAGGAGTGTAAAAAAGCATTGTTTTTGTACGGCAATGAAGAAATGACTATGTTTTGCGATTTCTCTTGCTCAGAAAGACTTAGAAAGTTGATAATTGTGGGCAATGTTAGAAATGTCATGAGAAACAAGAATTATGTAAAAGGATTTATGTAAGTCATTGTTTCCAAGAGAAAGGGAGACAGGAGTGTAAAAAAGCATTGTTTTTGTACGGCAATGAAGAAATGACTATGTTTTGCAATTTCTCTTGCTCAGAAAGACTTAGAAAGTTGATAATTGTGGGCAATGTTAGAAATGTCATGAGAAACAAGAATTATGTAAAAGGATTGATGTAAGTCATTGTTTCCAAGAGAAAGTGAGACAGGACTGCAAAAAAAGCGTTGTTTTTGTACGGCAATAAAGAAATGACTATGTTTTGCGATTTCTCTTGCTCAGAAAGACTTAGAAAGTTGATAATTGTGGGCAATGTTAGAAATGTCATGAGAAATAATGATTATGTAAAAGAATTGATGTAAGTCATTGTTTTCAAGAGAAAGTGAGACAGGAGTGTAAAAAAGCATTGTTTTTGTACGGCAATGAAGAAATGACTATGTTTTGCGATTTCTCTTGCTCAGAAAGACTTAGAAAGTTGATAATTGTGGGCAATGTTAGAAATGTCATGAGAAACAAGAATTATGTAAAAGGATTGATGTAAGTCATTGTTTCCAAGAGAAAGTGAGACAGGACTACAAAAAAGCGTTGTTTTTGTACGGCAATGAAGAAATAACTATGTTTTGCGATTTCTCTTGCTCAGAAAGACTTAGAAAGTTGATAATTGTGGGCAATGTTAGAAATGTCATGAGAAACAAGAATTATGTAAAAGGATTGATGTAAGTCATTGTTTCCAAGAGAAAGTGAGACAGGACTACAAAAAAGCGTTGTTTTTGTACGGCAATAAAGAAATAACTATGTTTTGCGATTTCTCTTGCTCAGAAAGACTTAGAAAGTTGATAATTGTGGGCAATGTTAGAAATGTCATGAGAAACAAGAATTATTTAAAAGAATTGATGTAAGTCATTGTTTCCAAGAGAAAGTGAGACAGGAGTGTAAAAAAGCGTTGTTTTTGTACGCCAATGAAGAAATGACTATGTTTTGCGATTTCTCTTGCTCAGAAAAGACTTAGAAAGTTGATAATTGTGGGCAATGTTAGAAATGTCATGAGAAACAAGAATTATGTAAAATAATTGATGTAAGTAATTGTTTCCAAGAGAAAGTGAGACAGGAGTGTAAAAAAACGTTGTTTTTGTACAGCAATGAAGAAATGACTATGTTTTGCGATTTCTCTTGCTCAGAAAGACTTAGAAAGTTGATAATTGTGGGCAATGTTAGAAATGTCATGAGAAACAAGAATTATGTAAAAGGATTGATGTAAGTCATTGTTTCCAAGAGAAAGTGAGACAGGAGTGTAACAAAGCATTGTTTTTGTACGGCAATGAAGAAATGACTATGTTTTGCGATTTCTCTTGCTCAGAAAGACTTAGAAAGTTGATAATTGTGGGCAATGTTAGAAATGTCATGAGAAACAAGAATTTTGTAAAAGGATTGATGTAAGTCATTGTTTCCAAGAGAAAGTGAGACAGGACTACAAAAAAAGCGTTGTTTTTGTACGGCAATGAAGAAATGACTATGTTTTGCGATTTCTCTTGCTCAGAAAAACTTAGAAAGTTGATAATTGTGGGCAATGTTAGAAATGTAATGAGAAACAAGAATTATGTAAAAGGATTGATGTAAGTCATTGTTTCCAAGAGAAAGTGAGACAGGAGTGTAAAAAAGCGTTGTTTTTGTACGACAATGAAGAAATGACTATGTTTTGCGATTTCTCTTGCTCAGAAAGACTTAGAAAGTTGATAATTGTGGGCAATGTTAGAAATGTAATGAGAAACAAGAATTATGTAAAAGGATTGATGTAAGTCATTGTTTCCAAGAGAAAGTGAGACAGGAGTGTAAAAAAGCGTTGTTTTTGTACAGCAATGAAGAAATGACTGTGTTTTGCGATTTCTCTTGCTCAGAAAGACTTAGAAAGTTGATAATTGTGGGCAATGTTAGAAATGTCATGAGAAACAAGAATTATGTAAAAGGATTGATGAAAGTCATTGTTTCCAAAAGAAAGTGAGACAGGAGTGTAAAAAAGCATTGTTTTTCTACGGCAATGAAGAAATGACTATGTTTTGCGATTTCTCTTGCTCAGAAAGACTTAGAAAGTTGATAATTGTGGGCAATGTTAGAAATGTCATGAGAAACAAGAATTATGTAAAAGGATTTATGTAAGTCATTGTTTCCAAGAGAAAGGGAGACAGGAGTGTAAAAAAGCATTGTTTTTGTACGGCAATGAAGAAATGACTATGTTTTGCAATTTCTCTTGCTCAGAAAGATTTAGAAAGTTGATAATTGTGGGCAATGTTAGAAATGTCATGTGAAACAAGAATTATGTAAAAGGATTGATGTAAGTCATTGTTTCCAAGAGAAAGTGAGACAGGACTGCAAAAAAAGCGTTGTTTTTGTACGGCAATAAAGAAATGACTATGTTTTGCGATTTCTCTTGCTCAGAAAGACTTAGAAAGTTGATAATTGTGGGCAATGTTAGAAATGTCATGAGAAACAAGAATTATGTAAAAGGATTGATGTAAGTCATTGTTTCCAAGAGAAAGTGAGACAGGACTACAAAAAAGCGTTGTTTTTGTACGGCAATGAAGAAATAACTATGTTTTGCGATTTCTCTTGCTCAGAAAGACTTAGAAAGTTGATAATTGTGGGCAATGTTAGAAATGTCATGAGAAACAAGAATTATGTAAAAGGATTGATGTAAGTCATTGTTTCCAAGAGAAAGTGAGACAGGACTACAAAAAAGCGTTGTTTTTGTACGGCAATGAAGAAATAACTATGTTTTGCGATTTCTCTTGCTCAGAAAGACTTAGAAAGTTGATAATTGTGGGCAATGTTAGAAATGTCATGAGAAACAAGAATTATTTAAAAGAATTGATGTAAGTCATTGTTTCCAAGAGAAAGTGAGACAGGAGTGTAAAAAAGCGTTGTTTTTGTACGCCAATGAAGAAATGACTATGTTTTGCGATTTCTCTTGCTCAGAAAGACTTAGAAAGTTGATAATTGTGGGCAATGTTAGAAATGTCATGAGAAACAAGAATTATGTAAAATAATTGATGTAAGTAATTGTTTCCAAGAGAAAGTGAGACAGGAGTGTAAAAAAGCGTTGTTTTTGTACAGCAATGGAGAAATGACTATGTTTTGCGATTTCTCTTGCTCAGAAAGACTTAGAAAGTTGATAATTGTGGGCAATGTTAGAAATGTCATGAGAAACAAGAATTATGTAAAAGGATTGATGTAAGTCATTGTTTCCAAGAGAAAGTAAGACAGGAGTGTAAAAAAGCGTTGTTTTTGTACGGCAATGAAGAAATGACTATGTTTTGTGATTTCTCTTGCTCAGAAAGACTTAGAAAGTTGATAATTGTGGGCAATGTTAGAAATGTCATGAGAAACAAGAATTATGTAAACGGATTGATGTAAGTCATTGTTTCCAAGAGAAAGTGAGACAGGAGTGTAAAAAAGCGTTGTTTTTGTACGACAATCAAGAAATGACTATGTTTTGCGATTTCTCTTGCTCAGAAAGACTTAGAAAGTTGATAATTGTGGGCAATGTTACAAATGTAATGAGAAACAAGAATTATGTAAAAGGATTGATGTAAGTCATTGTTTCCAAGAGAAAGTGAGACAGGAGTGTAAAAAAGCATTGTTTTTGTACGGCAATGAAGAAATTACTATGTTTTGCAATTTTTCTTGCTCAGAAAGACTTAGAAAGTTGATAATTGTGGGCAATGTTAGAAATGTCATGAGAAACAAGAATTGTGTAAAAGGATTGATGTAAGACACTGTTTCCTGGAGAAAGTGAGACAGGAGTGTAAAAAAGCGTTGTTTTTGTACGGCAATGAAGAAATGACTATGTTTTGCGATTTCTCTTGCTCAGAAAGACTTAGAAAGTTGATAATTGTGGGCAATGTTAGAAATGTCATGAGAAACGAGAATTATGTAAAAGGATTGATGTAAGTCATTGTTTCCAAGAGAAAGTGAGACAGGACTACAAAAAAAGCGTTGTTTTTGTACGGCAATGAAGAAATGACTATGTTTTGCGATTTCTCTTGCTCAGAAAGACTTAGAAAGTTGATAATTGTGGGCAATGTTAGAAATGTCATGAGAAACAAGAATTATGTAAAAGGATTGATGAAAGTCATTGTTTCCAAAAGAAAGTGAGACAGGAGTGTAAAAAAGCATTGTTTTTGTACGGCAATGAAGAAATGACTATGTTTTGCGATTTCTCTTGCTCAGAAAGACTTAGAAAGTTGATAATTGTGGGCAATGTTAGAAATTTCATGAGAAACAAGAATTATGTAAAAGGATTTATGTAAGTCATTGTTTCCAAGAGAAAGGGAGACAGGAGTGTAAAAAAGCATTGTTTTTGTACGGCAATGAAGAAATGACTATGTTTTGCAATTTCTCTTGCTCAGAAAGACTTAGAAAGTTGATAATTGTGGGCAATGTTAGAAATGTCATGTGAAACAAGAATTATGTAAAAGGATTGATGTAAGTCATTGTTTCCAAGAGAAAGTGAGACAGGACTGCAAAAAAAGCGTTGTTTTTGTACGGCAATAAAGAAATGACTATGTTTTGCGATTTCTCTTGCTCAGAAAGACTTAGAAAGTTGATAATTGTGGGCAATGTTAGAAATGTCATGATAAATAATGATTATGTAAAAGAATTGATGTAAGTCATTGTTTCCAAGAGAAAGTGAGACAGGAGTGTAAAAAAGCGTTGTTTTTGTACGGCAATGAAGAAATGACTATGTTTTGCGATTTCTCTTGCTCAGAAAGACTTAGAAAGTTGATAATTGTGGGCAATGTTAGAAATGTCATGAGAAACAAGAATTATGTAAAAGGATTGATGTAAGTCATTGTTTCCAAGAGAAAGTGAGACAGGACTACAAAAAAGCGTTGTTTTTGTACGGCAATGAAGAAATAACTATGTTTTGCGATTTCTCTTGCTCAGAAAGACTTAGAAAGTTGATAATTGTGGGCAATGTTAGAAATGTCATGAGAAACAAGAATTATGTAAAAGGATTGATGTAAGTCATTGTTTCCAAGAGAAAGTGAGACAGGAGTGTAAAAAAGTGTTGTTTTTTTACGGCAATGAAGAAATGACTATGTTTTGCAATTTTTCTTGCTCAGAAAGACTTAGAAAGTTGATAATTGTGGGCAATGTTAGAAATGTCATGAGAAACAAGAATTATGTAAAAGGATTGATGTAAGTCATTGTTTCCAAGAGAAAGTGAGACAGGAGTGTAAAAAAGCGTTGTTTTTGTACGGCAATGAAGAAATGACTATGTTTTGCGATTTCTCTTGCTCAGAAAGACTTAGAAAGTTGATAATTGTGGGCAATGTTAGAAATGTCATGAGAAACAAGAATTGTGTAAAAGGATTGATGTAAGTCATTGTTTCCCGGAGAAAGTGAGACAGGAGTGTAAAAAAGCGTTGTTTTTGTACGGCAATGAAGAAATGACTATGTTTTGCGATTTCTCTTGCTCAGAAAGACTTAGAAAGTTGATAATTGTGGGCAATGTTAGAAATGTCATGAGAAACGAGAATTATGTAAAAGGATTTATGTAAGTCATTGTTTCCAAGAGAAAGTGAGACAGGACTACAAAAAAAGCGTTGTTTTTGTACGGCAATGAAGAAATGACTATGTTTTGCGATTTCTCTTGCTCAGAAAGACTTAGAAAGTTGATAATTGTGGGCAATGTTAGAACTGTCATGAGAAACAAGAATTATTTAAAAGAATTGATGTAAGTCATTGTTTCCAAGAGAAAGTGAGACAGGAGTGTAAAAAAGTATTGTTTTTGTACGGCAATGAAGAAATGACTATGTTTTGCGATTTCTCTTGCCCAGAAAGACTTAGAAAGTTGATAATTGTGGGCAATGTTAGAAATGTCATGAGAAACAAGAATTATGTAAAATAATTGGTGTAAGTAATTGTTTCCAAGAGAAAGTGAGACAGGAGTGTAAAAAAGCGTTGTTTTTGTACGGCAATGAAGAAATGACTATGTTTTGCGATTTCTCTTGCTCAGAAAGACTTAGAAAGTTGATAATTGTGGGCAATGTTAGAAATGTAATGAGAAACAAGAATTATGTAAAAGGATTGATGTAAGTCATTGTTTCCAAGAGAAAGTGAGACAGGAGTGTAAAAAAGCGTTGTTTTTGTACGACAATGAAGAAATGACTATGTTTTGCGATTTCTCTTGCTCAGAAAGACTTAGAAAGTTGATAATTGTGGGCAATGTTAGAAATGTCATGAGAAACAAGAATTATGTAAAAGGATTGATGAAAGTCATTGTTTCCAA
>NW_027447188.1:0-36046 GCF_038048845.1 Mixophyes fleayi | reverse complement strand
TTCTTAGAAATAATGATTTACATCAAACCTTTTACATAATTCTTGTTTCTCATGACATTTCTAACATTGCCCACAATTATCAACTTTCTAAGTCTTTCTGAGCAGAAGAAATCGCAAAACATAGTCATTTCTTCATTGCCGTCCAAAAACAACGCTTTTTTGCATTCCTGTCTCACTTTCTCTTAGAAACAATGATTTACATCAAACCTTTTACATAATTCTTGTTTCTCATGATATTTCTAACATTGCCCACAATTATCAACTTTCTAAGTCTTTCTGAGCAGGAGAAATCGCAAAACATAGTCATTTCTTCATTGCCGTCCAAAAACAACGCTTTTTTGCATTTCTGTCTCACTTTCTCTTAGAAACAATGATTTACATCAAACCTTTTACATAATTCTTGTTTCTCATGACATTTTTAACATTGCCCACAATTATCAACTTTCTAAGTCTTTCTGAGCAGGAGAAATCGCAAAACATAGTCATTTCTTCATTGCCGTCCAAAAACAACGCTTTTTTGCATTTCTGTCTCACTTTCTCTTAGAAATAATGATTTACATCAAACCTTTTACATAATTCTTGTTTCTCATGACATTTCTAACATTGCCCACAATTATCAACTTTCTAAGTCTTTCTGAGCAGAAGAAATCGCAAAACATAGTCATTTCTTCATTGCCGTCCAAAAACAACGCTTTTTTTGCATTCCTGTCTCACTTTCTCTTAGAAACAATGATTTACATCAAACCTTTTACATAATTCTTGTTTCTCATGACATTTCTAACATTGCCCACAATTATCAACTTTCTAAGTCTTTCTGAGCAGGAGAAATCGCAAAACATAGTCATTTCTTCATTGCCGTCCAAAAACAACGCTTTTTTGCATTCCTGTCTCACTTTCTCTTAGAAACAATGATTTACATCAAACCTTTTACATAATTCTTGTTTCTCATGACATTTCTAACATTGCCCACAATTATCAACTTTCTAAGTCTTTCTGAGCAGGAGAAATCGCAAAACATAGTCATTTCTTCATTGCCGTCCAAAAACAACGCTTTTTTTCATTCCTGTCTGACTTTCTCTTATAAACAATGATTTACATCAAACCTTTTACATAATTCTTGTTTCTCATGACATTTCTAACATTGCCCACAATTATCAACTTTCTAAGTCTTTCTGAGCAGGAGAAATCGCAAAACATAGTCATTTCTTCATTGCCGTCCAAAAACAACGCTTTTTTGCATTCCTGTCTCACTTTCTCTTAGAAACAATGATTTACATCAAACCTTTTACATAATTCTTGTTTCTCATGACATTTCTAACATTGCCCACAATTATCAACTTTCTAAGTCTTTCTGAGCAGGAGAAATCGCAAAACATCGTCATTTCTTCATTGCCGTCCAAAAACAACGCTTTTTTGCATTCCTGTCTCACTTTCTCTTAGAAACAATGATTTACATCAAACCTTTTACATAATTCTTGTTTCTCATGACATTTCTAACATTGCCCACAATTATCAACTTTCTAAGTCTTTCTGAGCAGGAGAAATCGCAAAACATAGTCATTTCTTCATTGCCGTCCAAAAACAACGCTTTTTTGCATTCCTGTCTCACTTTCTCTTAGAAACAATGATTTACATCAAACCTTTTACATAATTCTTGTTTCTCATGACATTTCTAACATTGCCCACAATTATCAACTTTCTAAGTCTTTCTGAGCAGGAGAAATCGCAAAACATAGTCATTTCTTCATTGCCGTCCAAAAACAACGCTTTTTTGCATTTCTGTCTCACTTTCTCTTAGAAACAATGATTTACATCAAACCTTTTACATAATTCTTGTTTCTCATGACATTTCTAACATTGCCCACAATTATCAACTTTCTAAGTCTTTCTGAGCAGGAGAAATCGCAAAACATCGTCATTTCTTCATTGCCGTCCAAAAACAACGCTTTTTTGCATTCCTGTCTCACTTTCTCTTAGAAACAATGATTTACATCAAACCTTTTACATAATTCTTGTTTCTCATGACATTTCTAACATTGCCCACAATTATCAACTTTCTAAGTCTTTCTGAGCAGGAGAAATCGCAAAACATCGTCATTTCTTCATTGCCGTCCAAAAACAACGCTTTTTTGCATTCCTGTCTCACTTTCTCTTAGAAACAATGATTTACATCAAACCTTTTACATAATTCTTGTTTCTCATGACATTTCTAACATTGCCCACAATTATCAACTTTCTAAGTCTTTCTGAGCAGAAGAAATCGCAAAACATAGTCATTTCTTCATTGCCGTCCAAAAACAACGCTTTTTTGCATTCCTGTCTCACTTTCTCTTAGAAACAATGATTTACATCAAACCTTTTACATAATTCTTGTTTCTCATGACATTTCTAACATTGCCCACAATTATCAACTTTCTAAGTCTTTCTGAGCAGAAGAAATCGCAAAACATAGTCATTTCTTCATTGCCGTACAAAAACAACGCTTTTTTGCATTCCTGTCTCACTTTCTCTTAGAAACAATGATTTACATCAAACCTTTTACATAATTCTTGTTTCTCATGACATTTCTAACATTGCCCACAATTATCAACTTTCTAAGTCTTTCTGAGCAGGAGAAATCGCAAAACATAGTCATTTCTTCATTGCCGTCCAAAAACAACGCTTTTTTGCATTTCTGTCTCACTTTCTCTTAGAAACAATGATTTACATCAAACCTTTTACATAATTCTTGTTTCTCATGACATTTCTAACATTGCCCACAATTATCAACTTTCTAAGCCTTTCTGAGCAGAAGAAATCGCAAAACATAGTCATTTCTTCATTGCCGTCCAAAAACAACGCTTTTTTGCATTCCTGTCTCACTTTCTCTTAGAAACAATGATTTACATCAAACCTTTTACATAATTCTTGTTTCTCATGACATTTCTAACATTGCCCACAATTATCAACTTTCTAAGTCTTTCTGAGCAGGAGAAATCGCAAAACATAGTCATTTCTTCATTGCCGTCCAAAAACAACGCTTTTTTGCATTCCTGTCTGACTTTCTCTTAGAAACAATGATTTACATCAAACCTTTTACATAATTCTTGTTTCTCATGACATTTCTAACATTGCCCACAATTATCAACTTTCTAAGTCTTTCTGAGCAGGAGAAATCGCAAAACATAGTCATTTCTTCATTGCCGTCCAAAAACAACGCTTTTTTGCATTTCTGTCTCACTTTCTCTTAGAAACAATGATTTACATCAAACCTTTTACATAATTCTTGTTTCTCATGATATTTCTAACATTGCCCACAATTATCAACTTTCTAAGTCTTTCTGAGCAGGAGAAATCGCAAAACATAGTCATTTCTTCATTGCCGTCCAAAAACAACGCTTTTTTGCATTCCTGTCTCACTTTCTCTTAGAAACAATGATTAACATCAAACCTTTTACATAATTCTTGTTTCTCATGACATTTCTAACATTGCCCACAATTATCAACTTTCTAAGTCTTTCTGAGCAGGAGAAATCGCAAAACATAGTCATTTCTTCATTGCCGCCCAAAAACAACGCTTTTTTGCATTCCTGTCTCACTTTCTCTTAGAAACAATGATTTACATCAATCCTTTTACATAATTCTTGTTTCTCATGACATTTCTAACATTGCCCACAATTATCAACTTTCTAAGTCTTTCTGAGCAGGAGAAATCGCAAAACATAGTAATTTCTTCATTGCCGTCCAAAAACAACGCTTTTTTGCATTCCTGTCTCACTTTCTCTTAGAAACAATGATTTGTATCAAACCTTTTACATAATTCTTGTTTCTCATGACATTTCTAACATTGCCCACAATTATCAACTTTCTAAGTCTTTCTGAGCAGGAGAAATCGCAAAACATAGTCATTTCTTCATTGCCGTCCAAAAACAACGCTTTTTTGCATTTCTGTCTCACTTTCTCTTAGAAACAAGGATTTACATCAAACCTTTTACATAATTCTTGTTTCTCATGACATTTTTAACATTGCCCACAATTATCAACTTTCTAAGTCTTTCTGAGCAGGAGAAATCGCAAAACATAGTCATTTCTTCATTGCCGTCCAAAAACAACGCTTTTTTGCATTTCTGTCTCACTTTCTCTTAGAAACAATGATTTACATCAAACCTTTTACATAATTCTTGTTTCTCATGACATTTCTAACATTGCCCACAATTATCAACTTTCTAAGTCTTTCTGAGCAGAAGAAATCGCAAAACATAGTCATTTCTTCATTGCCGTCCAAAAACAACGCTTTTTTGCATTCCTGTCTCACTTTCTCTTAGAAACAATGATTTACATCAAACCTTTTACATAATTCTTGTTTCTCATGATATTTCTAACATTGCCCACAATTATCAACTTTCTAAGTCTTTCTGAGCAGGAGAAATCGCAAAACATAGTCATTTCTTCATTGCCGTCCAAAAACAACGCTTTTTTGCATTTCTGTCTCACTTTCTCTTAGAAACAATGATTTACATCAAACCTTTTACATAATTCTTGTTTCTCATGACATTTTTAACATTGCCCACAATTATCAACTTTCTAAGTCTTTCTGAGCAGGAGAAATCGCAAACATAGTCATTTCTTCATTGCCGTCCAAAAACAACGCTTTTTTGCATTTCTGTCTCACTTTCTCTTAGAAATAATGATTTACATCAAACCTTTTACATAATTCTTGTTTCTCATGACATTTCTAACATTGCCAACAATTATCAACTTTCTAAGTCTTTCTGAGCAGAAGAAATCGCAAAACATAGTCATTTCTTCATTGCCGTCCAAAAACAACGCTTTTTTGCATTCCTGTCTCACTTTCTCTTAGAAACAATGATTTACATCAAACCTTTTACATAATTCTTGTTTCTCATGACATTTCTAACATTGCCCACAATTATCAACTTTCTAAGTCTTTGTGAGCAGGAGAAATCGCAAAACATAGTCATTTCTTCATTGCCGTCCAAAAACAACGCTTTTTTGCATTCCTGTCTGACTTTCTCTTAGAAACAATGATTTACATCAAACCTTTTACATAATTCTTGTTTCTCATGACATTTCTAACATTGCCCACAATTATCAACTTTCTAAGTCTTTCTGAGCAGGAGAAATCGCAAAACATAGTCATTTCTTCATTGCCGTCCAAAACAACGCTTTTTTGCATTCCTGTCTCACTTTCTCTTAGAAACAATGATTTACATCAAACCTTTTACATAATTCTTGTTTCTCATGACATTTCTAACATTGCCCACAATTATCAACTTTCTAAGTCTTTCTGAGCAGGAGAAATCGCAAAACATAGTCATTTCTTCATTGCCGTACAAAAACAACGCTTTTTTGCATTTCTGTCTCACTTTCTCTTGTAAACAATGATTTACATCAATCCTTTTACATAATTCTTGTTTCTCATGACATTTCTAACATTGCCCACAATTATCAACTTTCTAAGTCTTTCTGAGCAGGAGAAATCGCAAAACATAGTCATTTCTTCATTGCCGTCCAAAAACAACGCTTTTTTGCATTTCTGTCTCACTTTCTCTTAGAAACAATGATTTACATCAAACCTTTTTTGCATAATTCTTGTTTCTCATGACATTTCTAACATTGCCCACAATTATCAACTTTCTAAGTCTTTCTGAGCAGGAGAAATCGCAAAACATAGTCATTTCTTCATTGCCGTCCAAAAACAACGCTTTTTTGCATTTCTGTCTCACTTTCTCTTAGAAACAATGATTTACATCAAACCTTTTACATAATTCTTGTTTCTCATGACATTTCTAACATTGCCCACAATTATCAACTTTCTAAGTCTTTCTGAGCAGGAGAAATCGCAAAACATAGTCATTTCTTCATTGCCGTCCAAAAACAACGCTTTTTTGCATTCCTGTCTCAATTTCTCTTAGAAACAATGATTTACATCAATCCTTTTACATAATTCTTGTTTCTCATGACATTTCTAACATTGCCCACAATTATCAACTTTCTAAGTCTTTCTGAGCAGGAGAAATTGCAAAACATAGTCATTTCTTTATTGCCGTACAAAAACAACGCTTTTTTGCATTTCTGTCTCACTTTCTCTTAGAAACAATGATTTACATCAATCCTTTTACATAATTCTTGTTTCTCATGACATTTCTAACATTGCCCACAATTATCAACTTTCTAAGTCTTTCTAAGCAGGAGAAATCGCAAAACATAGTCATTTATTCATTGCCGTCCAAAAACAACGCTTTTTTGCATTCCTGTCTCACTTTCTCTTAGAAACAATGATTTACATCAATCCTTTTACATAATTCTTGTTTCTCATGACATTTCTAACATTGCCCACAATTATCAACTTTCTAAGTCTTTCTGAGCAGGAGAAATCGCAAAACATAGTCATTTCTTCATTGCCGTCCAAAAACAACGCTTTTTTGCATTCCTGTCTCACTTTCTCTTAGAAACAATGATTTACATCAAACCTTTTACATAATCCTTGTTTCTCATGACATTTCTAACATTGCCCACAATTATCAACTTTCTAAGTCTTTCTAAGCAGGAGAAATCGCAAAACATAGTCATTTCTTCATTGCCGTACAAAAACAACGCTTTTTTGCATTCCTGTCTCACTTTCTCTTAGAAACAATGATTTACATCAAACCTTTTACATAATTCTTGTTTCTCATGACATTTCTAACATTGCCCACAATTATCAACTTTCTAAGTCTTTCTGAGCAGGAGAAATCGCAAAACATAGTCATTTCTTCATTGCCGTACAAAAACAACGCTTTTTTGCATTTCTGTCTCACTTTCTCTTGTAAACAATGATTTATATCAATCCTTTTACATAATTCTTGTTTCTCATGACATTTCTAACATTGCCCACAATTATCAACTTTCTAAGTCTTTCTGAGCAGGAGAAATCGCAAAACATAGTCATTTCTTCATTGCCGTACAAAAACAACGCTTTTTTGCATTTCTGTCTCACTTTCTCTTGTAAACAATGATTTACATCAATCCTTTTACATAATTCTTGTTTCTCATGACATTTCTAACATTGCCCACAATTATCAACTTTCTAAGTCTTTCTGAGCACGAGAAATTGCAAAACATAGTCATTTCTTTATTGCCGTACAAAAACAACGCTTTTATGCATTCCTGTCTCACTTTCTCTTAGAAACAATGATTTACATCAATCCTTTTACATAATTCTTGTTTCTCATGACATTTCTAACATTGCCCACAATTATCAACTTTCTAAGTCTTTCTGAGCAGGAGAAATCGCAAAACATAGTCATTTCTTCATTGCCGTACAAAAACAACGCTTTTTTGCATTCCTGTCTCACTTTCTCTTAGAAACAATGATTTACATCAATCCTTTTACATAATTCTTGTTTCTCATGACATTTCTAACATTGCCCACAATTATCAACTTTCTAAGTCTTTCTGAGCAGGAGAAATCGCAAAACATAGTCATTTCTTCATTGCCGTCCAAAAACAACGCTTTTTTGCATTTCTGTCTCACTTTCTCTTAGAAACAATGATTTACATCAAACCTTTTACATAATTCTTGTTTCTCATGACATTTCTAACATTGCCCACAATTATCAACTTTCTAAGTCTTTCTGAGCAGGAGAAATCGCAAAACATAGTCATTTCTTCATTGCCGTCCAAAAACAACGCTTTTTTGCATTCCTGTCTCACTTTCTCTTAGAAACAATTATTTACATCAATCCTTTTACATAATTCTTGTTTCTCATGACATTTCTAACATTGCCCACAATTATCAACTTTCTAAGTCTTTCTGAGCAGGAGAAATCGCAAAACATAGTCATTTCTTCATTGCCGTACAAAAACAATGCTTTTTTGCATTCCTGTCTCACTTTCTCTTAGAAACAATGATTTACATCAATCCTTTTACATAATTCTTGTTTCTCATGACATTTCTAACATTGCCCACAATTATCAACTTTCTAAGTCTTTCTGAGCAGGAGAAATCGCAAAACATAGTCATTTCTTCATTGCCGTCCAAAAACAACGCTTTTTTGCATTCCTGTCTCACTTTCTCTTAGAAACAATGATTTACATCAATCCTTTTACATAATTCTTGTTTCTCATGACATTTCTAACATTGCCCACAATTATCAACTTTCTTAGTCTTTCTGAGCAGGAGAAATCGCAAAACATAGTCATTTCTTCATTGCCGTACAAAAACAATGCTTTTTTGCATTCCTGTCTCACTTTCTCTTGTAAACAATGATTTACATCAATCCTTTTACATAATTCTTGTTTCTCATGACATTTCTAACATTGCCCACAATTATCAACTTTCTAAGTCTTTCTGAGCACGAGAAATTGCAAAACATAGTCATTTCTTCATTGCCGTACAAAAACAACGCTTTTTTGCATTCCTGTCTCACTTTCTCTTAGAAACAATGATTTGCATCAATCCTTTTACATAATTCTTGTTTCTCATGACATTTCTAACATTGCCCACAATTATCAACTTTCTAAGTCTTTCTGAGCAGGAGAAATCGCAAAACATAGTCATTTCTTCATTGCCGTCCAAAAACAACGCTTTTTTGCATTCCTGTCTCACTTTCTCTTAGAAACAATGATTTACATCAATCCTTTTACATAATTCTTGTTTCTCATGACATTTCTAACATTGCCCACAATTATCAACTTTCTAAGTCTTTCTGAGCAGGAGAAATCGCAAAACATAGTCATTTCTTCATTGCCGTCCAAAAACAACGCTTTTTTGCATTCCTGTCTCACTTTCTCTTGTAAACAATGATTTACATCAATCCTTTTACATAATTCTTGTTTCTCATGACATTTCTAACATTGCCCACAATTATCAACTTTCTAAGTCTTTCTGAGCACGAGAAATTGCAAAACATAGTCATTTCTTCATTGCCGTACAAAAACAACGCTTTTTTGCATTCCTGTCTCACTTTCTCTTAGAAACAATGATTTACATCAATCCTTTTACATAATTCTTGTTTCTCATGACATTTCTAACATTGCCCACAATTATCAACTTTCTAAGTCTTTCTGAGCAGGAGAAATCGCAAAACATAGTCATTTCTTCATTGCCGTCCAAAAACAACGCTTTTTTGCATTCCTGTCTCACTTTCTCTTAGAAACAATGATTTACATCAATCCTTTTACATAATTCTTGTTTCTCATGACATTTCTAACATTGCCCACAATTATCAACTTTCTAAGTCTTTCTGAGCAGGAGAAATCGCAAAACATAGTCATTTCTTCATTGCCGTACAAAAACAACGCTTTTTTGCATTTCTGTCTCACTTTCTCTTGTAAACAATGATTTACATCAATCCTTTTACATAATTCTTCTTTCTCATGACATTTCTAACATTGCCCACAATTATCAACTTTCTAAGTCTTTCTGAGCACGAGAAATTGCAAAACATAGTCATTTCTTCATTGCCGTACAAAAACAACGCTTTTTTGCATTCCTGTCTCACTTTCTCTTAGAAAAAATGATTTACATCAATCCTTTTACATAATTCTTGTTTCTCATGACATTTCTAACATTGCCCACAATTATCAACTTTCTAAGTCTTTCTGAGCAGGAGAAATCGCAAAACATAGTCATTTCTTCATTGCCGTCCAAAAACAACGCTTTTTTGCATTCCTGTCTCACTTTCTCTTGTAAACAATGATTTACATCAATCCTTTTAAATAATTCTTGTTTCTCATGACATTTCTAACATTGCCCACAATTATCAACTTTCTAAGTCTTTCTGAGCAGGAGAAATTGCAAAATATAGTCATTTCTTCATTGCCGTACAAAAACAACGCGTTTTTACATTTCTGTCTCACTTTCTCTTAGAAACAATGATTTACATCAATCCTTTTACATAATTCTTGTCTCTCATGACATTTCTAACATTGCCCACAATTATCAACTTTCTAAGTCTTTCTGAGCAGGAGAAATCGCAAAACATAGTCATTTCTTCATTGCCGTACAAAAACAACGCTTTTTTGCATTCCTGTCTCACTTTCTCTTAGAAACAATGATTTACATCAATACTTTTACATAATTCTTGTTTCTCATGACATTTCTAACATTGCCCACAATTATCAACTTTCTAAGTCTTTCTGAGCAGGAGAAATCGCAAAACATAGTCATTTCTTCATTGCCGTCCAAAAACAACGCTTTTTTGCATTCCTGTCTCACTTTCTCTTAGAAACAATGATTTACATCAATCCTTTTACCTAATTCTTGTTTCTCATGACATTTCTAACATTGCCCACAATTATCAACTTTCTAAGTCTTTCTGAGCAGGAGAAATCGCAAAACATAGTCATTTCTTCATTGCCGTACAAAAACAACGCTTTTTTGCATTTCTGTCTCACTTTCTCTTAGAAACAATGATTTACATCAAACCTTTTACATAATTCTTGTTTCTCATGCATTTCTAACATTGCCCACAATTATCAACTTTCTAAGTCTTTCTGAGCAGGAGAAATCGCAAAACATAGTCATTTCTTCATTGCCGTCCAAAAACAACGCTTTTTTGCATTCCTGTCTCACTTTCTCTTAGAAACAATGATTTACATCAATCCTTTTACATAATTCTTGTTTCTCATGACATTTCTAACATTGCCCACAATTATCAACTTTCTAAGTATTTCTGAGCAGGAGAAATCGCAAAACATAGTCATTTCTTCATTGCCGTCCAAAAACAACGCTTTTTTGCATTCCTGTCTCACTTTCTCTTGTAAACAATGATTTACATCAATCCTTTTACATAATTCTTGTTTCTCATGACATTTCTAACATTGCCCACAATTATCAACTTTCTAAGTCTTTCTGAGCAGGAGAAATTGCAAAACATAGTCATTTCTTCATTGCCGTACAAAAACAACGCTTTTTTACATTTCTGTCTCACTTTCTCTTAGAAACAATGATTTACATCAATCCTTTAACATAATTCTTGTTTCTCATGACATTTCTAACATTGCCCACAATTATCAACTTTCTAAGTCTTTCTGAGCAGGAGAAATCGCAAAACATAGTCATTTCTTCATTGCCGTACAAAAACAACGCTTTTTTGCATTTCTGTCTCACTTTCTCTTAGAAACAATGATTTACATCAAACCTTTTACATAATTCTTGTTTCTCATGACATTTCTAACATTGCCCACAATTATCAACTTTCTAAGTCTTTCTGAGCAGGAGAAATCGCAAAACATAGTCATTTCTTCATTGCCGTACAAAAACAACGCTTTTTTGCATTTCTGTCTCACTTTCTCTTAGAAACAATAATTTACATCAAACCTTTTACATAATTCTTGTTTCTCATGACATTTCTAACATTGCCCACAATTATCAACTTTCTAAGTCTTTCTGAGCAGGAGAAATCGCAAAACATAGTCATTTCTTCATTGCCGTCCAAAAACAACGCTTTTTTGCATTCCTGTCTCACTTTCTCTTAGAAACAATGATTTACATCAATCCTTTTACATAATTCTTGTTTCTCATGACATTTCTAACATTGCCCACAATTATCAACTTTCTAAGTCTTTCTGAGCATGAGAAATCGCAAAACATAGTCATTTCTTCATTGCCGTACAAAAACAACGCTTTTTTGCATTCCTGTCTCACTTTCTCTTAGAAACAATGATTTACATCAATCCTTTTACATAATTCTTGTTTCTCATGACATTTCTAACATTGCCCACAATTATCAATTTTCTAAGTCTTTCTGAGCAGGAGAAATTGCAAAATATAGTCATTTCTTCATTGCCGTACAAAAACAACGCTTTTTTACATTTCTGTCTCACTTTCTCTTAGAAACAATGATTTACATAAATCCTTTTACATAATTCTTGTCTCTCATGACATTTCTAACATTGCCCACAATTATCAACTTTCTAAGTCTTTCTGAGCAGGAGAAATCGCAAAACATAGTCATTTCTTCATTGCCGTACAAAAACAACGCTTTTTTGCAATACTGTCTCACTTTCTCTTAGAAACAATGATTTACATCAAGC
Source organism: Mixophyes fleayi (assembly GCF_038048845.1). Classification (NCBI taxonomy): domain Eukaryota; kingdom Metazoa; phylum Chordata; class Amphibia; order Anura; family Limnodynastidae; genus Mixophyes; species Mixophyes fleayi. The sequence goes on along the minus strand of NW_027447188.1, from coordinate 24,025 downwards.
CTTTTACATAATTCTTGTTTCTCATGACATTTCTAACATTGCCCACAATTATCAACTTTCTAAGTCTTTCTGAGCACGAGAAATCGCAAAACATAGTCATTTCTTCATTGCCGTCCAAAAACAACGCTTTTATGCATTCCTGTCTCACTTTCTTTTAGAAACAATGATTTACATCAATCCTTTTACATAATTCTTGTTTCTCATGACATTTCTAACATTGCCCACAATTATCAACTTTCTAAGTCTTTCTGAGCAGGAGAAATTGCAAAACATAGTCATTTCTTCATTGCCGTACAAAAACAACGCTTTTTTGCATTCCTGTCTCACTTTCTCTTAGAAACAATGATTTACATCAATCCTTTTACATAATTCTTGTTTCTCATGACATTTCTAACATTGCCCACAATTATCAACTTTCTAAGTCTTTCTGAGCAGGAGAAATCGCAAAACATAGTCATTTCTTCATTGCCGTCCAAAAACAACGCTTTTTTGCATTCCTGTCTCACTTTCTCTTAGAAACAATGATTTACATCAATCCTTTTACATAATTCTTGTTTCTCATGACATTTCTAACATTGCCCACAATTATCAACTTTCTAAGTCTTTCTGAGCAGGAGAAATCGCAAAACATAGTCATTTCTTCATTGCCGTACAAAAACAACGCTTTTTTGCATTTCTGTCTCACTTTCTCTTAGAAACAATGATTTACATCAAACCTTTTACATAATTCTTGTTTCTCATGCATTTCTAACATTGCCCACAATTATCAACTTTCTAAGTCTTTCTGAGCAGGAGAAATCGCAAAACATAGTCATTTCTTCATTGCCGTCCAAAAACAACGCTTTTTTGCATTCCTGTCTCACTTTCTCTTGTAAACAATGATTTACATCAATCCTTTTACATAATTCTTGTTTCTCATGACATTTCTAACATTGCCCACAATTATCAACTTTCTAAGTCTTTCTGAGCAGGAGAAATCGCAAAACATAGTCATTTCTTCATTGCCGTCCAAAAACAACGCTTTTTTGCATTCCTGTCTCACTTTCTCTTGTAAACAATGATTTACATCAATCCTTTTACATAATTCTTGTTTCTCATGACATTTCTAACATTGCCCACAATTATCAACTTTCTAAGTCTTTCTGAGCAGGAGAAATTGCAAAACATAGTCATTTCTTCATTGCCGTACAAAAACAACGCTTTTTTACATTTCTGTCTCACTTTCTCTTAGAAACAATGATTTACATCAATCCTTTTACATAATTCTTGTTTCTCATGACATTTCTAACATTGCCCACAATTATCAACTTTCTAAGTCTTTCTGAGCAGGAGAAATCGCAAAACATAGTCATTTCTTCATTGCCGTACAAAAACAACGCTTTTTTGCATTTCTGTCTCACTTTCTCTTAGAAACAATGATTTACATCAAACCTTTTACATAATTCTTGTTTCTCATGACATTTCTAACATTGCCCACAATTATCAACTTTCTAAGTCTTTCTGAGCAGGAGAAATCGCAAAACATAGTCATTTCTTCATTGCCGTACAAAAACAATGCTTTTTTGCATTTCTGTCTCACTTTCTCTTAGAAACAATAATTTACATCAAACCTTTTACATAATTCTTGTTTCTCATGACATTTCTAACATTGCCCACAATTATCAACTTTCTAAGTCTTTCTGAGCAGGAGAAATCGCAAAACATAGTCATTTCTTCATTGCCGTACAAAAACAATGCTTTTTTGCATTCCTGTCTCACTTTCTCTTGTAAACAATGATTTACATCAATCCTTTTACATAATTCTTGTTTCTCATGACATTTCTAACATTGCCCACAATTATCAACTTTCTAAGTCTTTCTGAGCATGAGAAATCGCAAAACATAGTCATTTCTTCATTGCCGTACAAAAACAACGCTTTTTTGCATTCCTGTCTCACTTTCTCTTAGAAACAATGATTTACATCAATCCTTTTACATAATTCTTGTTTCTCATGACATTTCTAACATTGCCCACAATTATCAATTTTCTAAGTCTTTCTGAGCAGGAGAAATCGCAAAACATAGTCATTTCTTCATTGCCGTCCAAAAACAACGCTTTTTTGCATTCCTGTCTCACTTTCTCTTGTAAACAATGATTTACATCAATCCTTTTACATAATTCTTGTTTCTCATGACATTTCTAACATTGCCCACAATTATCAACTTTCTAAGTCTTTCTGAGCAGGAGAAATTGCAAAATATAGTCATTTCTTCATTGCCGTACAAAAACAACGCTTTTTTACATTTCTGTCTCACTTTCTCTTAGAAACAATGATTTACATCAATCCTTTTACATAATTCTTGTCTCTCATGACATTTCTAACATTGCCCACAATTATCAACTTTCTAAGTCTTTCTGAGCAGGAGAAATCGCAAAACATAGTCATTTCTTCATTGCCGTACAAAAACAACGCTTTTTTGCAATACTGTCTCACTTTCTCTTAGAAACAATGATTTACATCAAGCCTTTTACATAATTCTTGTTTCTCATGACATTTCTAACATTGCCCACAATTATCAACTTTCTAAGTCTTTCTCAGCAGGAGAAATCGCAAAACATAGTCATTTCTTCATTGCCGTCCAAAAACAACGCTTTTTTGCATTTCTGTCTCACTTTCTCTTGTAAACAATGATTTACATCAATCCTTTTACATAATTCTTGTTTCTCATGACATTTCTAACATTGCCCACAATTATCAACTTTCTAAGTCTTTCTGAGCACGAGAAATTGCAAAACATAGTCATTTATTCATTGCCGTACAAAAACAACGCTTTTATGCATTCCTGTCTCACTTTCTCTTAGAAACAATGATTTACATCAATCCTTTTACATAATTCTTGTTTCTCATGACATTTCTAACATTGCCCACAATTATCAACTTTCTAAGTCTTTCTGAGCAGGAGAAATCGCAAAACATAGTCATTTCTTCATTGCCGTCCAAAAACAACGCTTTTTTGCATTCCTGTCTCACTTTCTCTTAGAAACAATGATTTACATCAATCCTTTTACATAATTCTTGTTTCTCATGACATTTCTAACATTGCCCACAATTATCAACTTTCTAAGTCTTTCTGAGCAGGAGAAATCGCAAAACATAGTCATTTCTTCATTGCCGTACAAAAACAACGCTTTTTTGCATTTCTGTCTCACTTTCTCTTAGAAACAATGATTTACATCAAACCTTTTACATAATTCTTGTTTCTCATGCATTTCTAACATTGCCCACAATTATCAACTTTCTAAGTCTTTCTGAGCAGGAGAAATCGCAAAACATAGTCATTTCTTCATTGCCGTCCAAAAACAACGCTTTTTTGCATTCCTGTCTCACTTTCTCTTAGAAACAATGATTTACATCAATCCTTTTACATAATTCTTGTTTCTCATGACATTTCTAACATTGCCCACAATTATCAACTTTCTAAGTCTTTCTGAGCAGGAGAAATCGCAAAACATAGTCATTTCTTCATTGCCGTCCAAAAACAACGCTTTTTTGCATTCCTGTCTCACTTTCTCTTGTAAACAATGATTTACATCAATCCTTTTACATAATTCTTGTTTCTCATGACATTTCTAACATTGCCCACAATTATCAACTTTCTAAGTCTTTCTGAGCAGGAGAAATTGCAAAACATAGTCATTTCTTCATTGCCGTACAAAAACAACGCTTTTTTACATTTCTGTCTCACTTTCTCTTAGAAACAATGATTTACATCAATCCTTTTACATAATTCTTGTTTCTCATGACATTTCTAACATTGCCCACAATTATCAACTTTCTAAGTCTTTCTGAGCAGGAGAAATCGCAAAACATAGTCATTTCTTCATTGCCGTACAAAAACAACGCTTTTTTGCATTTCTGTCTCACTTTCTCTTAGAAACAATGATTTACATCAAACCTTTTACATAATTCTTGTTTCTCATGACATTTCTAACATTGCCCACAATTTTCAACTTTCTAAGTCTTTCTGAGCAGGAGAAATCGCAAAACATAGTCATTTCTTCATTGCCGTACAAAAACAACGCTTTTTTGCATTTCTGTCTCACTTTCTCTTAGAAACAATAATTTACATCAAACCTTTTACATAATTCTTGTTTCTCATGACATTTCTAACATTGCCCACAATTATCAACTTTCTAAGTCTTTCTGAGCAGGAGAAATCGCAAAACATAGTCATTTCTTCATTGCCGTCCAAAAACAACGCTTTTTTGCATTCCTGTCTCACTTTCTCTTAGAAACAATGATTTACATCAATCCTTTTACATAATTCTTGTTTCTCATGCATTTCTAACATTGCCCACAATTATCAACTTTCTAAGTCTTTCTGAGCAGGAGAAATCGCAAAACATAGTCATTTCTTCATTGCCGTCCAAAAACAACGCTTTTTTGCATTCCTGTCTCACTTTCTCTTAGAAACAATGATTTACATCAATCCTTTTACATAATTCTTGTTTCTCATGACATTTCTAACATTGCCCACAATTATCAACTTTCTAAGTCTTTCTGAGCAGGAGAAATCGCAAAACATAGTCATTTCTTCATTGCCGTCCAAAAACAACGCTTTTTTGCATTCCTGTCTCACTTTCTCTTGTAAACAATGATTTACATCAATCCTTTTACATAATTCTTGTTTCTCATGACATTTCTAACATTGCCCACAATTATCAACTTTCTAAGTCTTTCTGAGCAGGAGAAATTGCAAAACATAGTCATTTCTTCATTGCCGTACAAAAACAACGCTTTTTTACATTTCTGTCTCACTTTCTCTTAGAAACAATGATTTACATCAAACCTTTTACATAATTCTTGTTTCTCATGACATTTCTAACATTGCCCACAATTATCAACTTTCTAAGTCTTTCTGAGCAGGAGAAATCGCAAAACATAGTCATTTCTTCATTGCCGTACAAAAACAACGCTTTTTTACATTTCTGTCTCACTTTCTCTTAGAAACAATGATTTACATCAATCCTTTTACATAATTCTTGTTTCTCATGACATTTCTAACATTGCCCACAATTATCAACTTTCTAAGTCTTTCTGAGCAGGAGAAATCGCAAAACATAGTCATTTCTTCATTGCCGTACAAAAACAACGCTTTTTTGCATTTCTGTCTCACTTTCTCTTAGAAACAATGATTTACATCAATCCTTTTACATAATTCTTGTTTCTCATGACATTTCTAACATTGCCCACAATTATCAACTTTCTAAGTCTTTCTGAGCAGGAGAAATCGCAAAACATAGTCATTTCTTCATTGCCGTACAAAAACAACGCTTTTTTGCATTTCTGTCTCACTTTCTCTTAGAAACAATAATTTACATCAAACCTTTTACATAATTCTTGTTTCTCATGACATTTCTAACATTGCCCACAATTATCAACTTTCTAAGTCTTTCTGAGCAGGAGAAATCGCAAAACATAGTCATTTCTTCATTGCCGTCCAAAAACAACACTTTTTTGCATTCCTGTCTCACTTTCTCTTAGAAACAATGATTTACATCAATCCTTTTACATAATTCTTGTTTCTCATGACATTTCTAACATTGCCCACAATTATCAACTTTCTAAGTCTTTCTGAGCATGAGAAATCGCAAAACATAGTCATTTCTTCATTGCCGTACAAAAACAACGCTTTTTTGCATTTCTGTCTCACTTTCTCTTGTAAACAATGATTTACATCAATCCTTTTACATAATTCTTGTTTCTCATGACATTTCTAACATTGCCCACAATTATCAACTTTCTAAGTCTTTCTGAGCACGAGAAATTGCAAAACATAGTCATTTCTTCATTGCCGTACAAAAACAACGCTTTTATGCATTCCTGTCTCACTTTCTCTTAGAAACAATGATTTACATCAATCCTTTTACATAATTCTTGTTTCTCATGACATTTCTAACATTGCCCACAATTATCAACTTTCTAAGTCTTTCTGAGCAGGAGAAATCGCAAAACATAGTCATTTCTTCATTGCCGTACAAAAACAACGCTTTATTGCATTCCTGTCTCACTTTCTCTTAGAAACAATGATTTACATCAATCCTTTTACATAATTCTTGTTTCTCATGACATTTCTAACATTGCCCACAATTATCAATTTTCTAAGTCTTTCTGAGTAGGAGAAATCGCAAAACATAGTAGTTTCTTCATTGCCGTCCAAAAACAACGCTTTTTTGCATTCCTGTCTCACTTTCTCTTGTAAACAATGATTTACATCAATCCTTTTACATAATTCTTGTTTCTCATGACATTTCTAACATTGCCCACAATTATCAACTTTCTAAGTCTTTCTGAGCAGGAGAAATTGCAAAATATAGTCATTTCTTCATTGCCGTACAAAAACAACGCGTTTTTACATTTCTGTCTCACTTTCTCTTAGAAACAATGATTTACATCAATCCTTTTACATAATTCTTGTCTCTCATGACATTTCTAACATTGCCCACAATTATCAACTTTCTAAGTCTTTCTGAGCAGGAGAAATCGCAAAACATAGTCATTTCTTCATTGCCGTACAAAAACAACGCTTTTTTGCAATACTGTCTCACTTTCTCTTAGAAACAATGATTTACATCAAGCCTTTTACATAATTCTTGTTTCTCATGACATTTCTAACATTGCCCACAATTATCAACTTTCTAAGTCTTTCTGAGCACGAGAAATCGCAAAACATAGTCATTTCTTCATTGCCGTCCAAAAACAACGCTTTTATGCATTCCTGTCTCACTTTCTCTTAGAAACAATGATTTACATCAATCCTTTTACATAATTCTTGTTTCTCATGACATTTCTAACATTGCCCACAATTATCAACTTTCTAAGTCTTTCTGAGCAGGAGAAATCGCAAAACATAGTCATTTCTTCATTGCCGTCCAAAAACAACGCTTTTTTGCATTCCTGTCTCACTTTCTCTTAGAAACAATGATTTACATCAATCCTTTTACATAATTCTTGTTTCTCATGACATTTCTAACATTGCCCACAATTATCAACTTTCTAAGTCTTTCTGAGCAGGAGAAATCGCAAAACATAGTCATTTCTTCATTGCCGTCCAAAAACAACGCTTTTTTGCATTCCTGTCTCACTTTCTCTTAGAAACAATGATTTACATCAATCCTTTTACATAATTCTTGTTTCTCATGACATTTCTAACATTGCCCACAATTATCAACTTTCTAAGTCTTTCTGAGCAGGAGAAATCGCAAAACATAGTCATTTCTTCATTGCCGTACAAAAACAACGCTTTTTTGCATTTCTGTCTCACTTTCTCTTAGAAACAATGATTTACATCAAACCTTTTACATAATTCTTGTTTCTCATGCATTTCTAACATTGCCCACAATTATCAACTTTCTAAGTCTTTCTGAGCAGGAGAAATCGCAAAACATAGTCATTTCTTCATTGCCGTCCAAAAACAACGCTTTTTTGCGTTCCTGTCTCACTTTCTCTTAGAAACAATGATTTACATCAATCCTTTTACATAATTCTTGTTTCTCATGACATTTCTAACATTGCCCACAATTATCAACTTTCTAAGTCTTTCTGAGCAGGAGAAATCGCAAAACATAGTCATTTCTTCATTGCCGTCCAAAAACAACGCTTTTTTGCATTCCTGTCTCACTTTCTCTTAGAAACAATGATTTACATCAATCCTTTTACATAATTCTTGTTTCTCATGACATTTCTAACATTGCCCACAATTATCAACTTTCTAAGTCTTTCTGAGCAGGAGAAATTGCAAAACATAGTCATTTCTTCATTGCCGTACAAAAACAACGCTTTTTTACATTTCTGTCTCACTTTCTCTTAGAAACAATGATTTACATCAATCCTTTTACATAATTCTTGTTTCTCATGACATTTCTAACATTGCCCACAATTATCAACTTTCTAAGTCTTTCTGAGCAGGAGAAATCGCAAAACATAGTCATTTCTTCATTGCCGTACAAAAACAACGCTTTTTTGCATTTCTGTCTCACTTTCTCTTAGAAACAATGATTTACATCAAACCTTTTACATAATTCTTGTTTCTCATGACATTTCTAACATTGCCCACAATTATCAACTTTCTAAGTCTTTCTGAGCAGGAGAAATCGCAAAACATAGTCATTTCTTCATTGCCGTACAAAAACAACGCTTTTTTGCATTTCTGTCTCACTTTCTCTTAGAAACAATAATTTACATCAAACCTTTTACATAATTCTTGTTTCTCATGACATTTCTAACATTGCCCACAATTATCAACTTTCTAAGTCTTTCTGAGCAGGAGAAATCGCAAAACATAGTCATTTCTTCATTGCCGTCCAAAAACAACGCTTTTTTGCATTCCTGTCTCACTTTCTCTTAGAAACAATGATTTACATCAATCCTTTTACATAATTCTTGTTTCTCATGACATTTCTAACATTGCCCACAATTATCAACTTTCTAAGTCTTTCTGAGCAGGAGAAATCGCAAAACATAGTCATTTCTTCATTGCCGTACAAAAACAACGCTTTTTTGCATTTCTGTCTCACTTTCTCTTAGAAACAATGATTTACATCAAACCTTTTACATAATTCTTGTTTCTCATGCATTTCTAACATTGCCCACAATTATCAACTTTCTAAGTCTTTCTGAGCAGGAGAAATCGCAAAACATAGTCATTTCTTCATTGCCGTCCAAAAACAACGCTTTTTTGCATTCCTGTCTCACTTTCTCTTAGAAACAATGATTTACATCAATCCTTTTACATAATTCTTGTTTCTCATGACATTTCTAACATTGCCCACAATTATCAACTTTCTAAGTCTTTCTGAGCAGGAGAAATCGCAAAACATAGTCATTTCTTCATTGCCGTCCAAAAACAACGCTTTTTTGCATTCCTGTCTCACTTTCTCTTGTAAACAATGATTTACATCAATCCTTTTACATAATTCTTGTTTCTCATGACATTTCTAACATTGCCCACAATTATCAACTTTCTAAGTCTTTCTGAGCAGGAGAAATTGCAAAACATAGTCATTTCTTCATTGCCGTACAAAAACAACGCTTTTTTACATTTCTGTCTCACTTTCTCTTAGAAACAATGATTTACATCAATCCTTTTACATAATTCTTGTTTCTCATGACATTTCTAACATTGCCCACAATTATCAACTTTCTAAGTCTTTCTGAGCAGGAGAAATCGCAAAACATAGTCATTTCTTCATTGCCGTACAAAAACAACGCTTTTTTGCATTTCTGTCTCACTTTCTCTTAGAAACAATGATTTACATCAAACCTTTTACATAATTCTTGTTTCTCATGACATTTCTAACATTGCCCACAATTTTCAACTTTCTAAGTCTTTCTGAGCAGGAGAAATCGCAAAACATAGTCATTTCTTCATTGCCGTACAAAAACAACGCTTTTTTGCATTTCTGTCTCACTTTCTCTTAGAAACAATAATTTACATCAAACCTTTTACATAATTCTTGTTTCTCATGACATTTCTAACATTGCCCACAATTATCAACTTTCTAAGTCTTTCTGAGCAGGAGAAATCGCAAAACATAGTCATTTCTTCATTGCCGTCCAAAAACAACGCTTTTTTGCATTCCTGTCTCACTTTCTCTTAGAAACAATGATTTACATCAATCCTTTTACATAATTCTTGTTTCTCATGCATTTCTAACATTGCCCACAATTATCAACTTTCTAAGTCTTTCTGAGCAGGAGAAATCGCAAAACATAGTCATTTCTTCATTGCCGTCCAAAAACAACGCTTTTTTGCATTCCTGTCTCACTTTCTCTTAGAAACAATGATTTACATCAATCCTTTTACATAATTCTTGTTTCTCATGACATTTCTAACATTGCCCACAATTATCAACTTTCTAAGTCTTTCTGAGCAGGAGAAATCGCAAAACATAGTCATTTCTTCATTGCCGTCCAAAAACAACGCTTTTTTGCATTCCTGTCTCACTTTCTCTTGTAAACAATGATTTACATCAATCCTTTTACATAATTCTTGTTTCTCATGACATTTCTAACATTGCCCACAATTATCAACTTTCTAAGTCTTTCTGAGCAGGAGAAATTGCAAAACATAGTCATTTCTTCATTGCCGTACAAAAACAACGCTTTTTTACATTTCTGTCTCACTTTCTCTTAGAAACAATGATTTACATCAAACCTTTTACATAATTCTTGTTTCTCATGACATTTCTAACATTGCCCACAATTATCAACTTTCTAAGTCTTTCTGAGCAGGAGAAATCGCAAAACATAGTCATTTCTTCATTGCCGTACAAAAACAACGCTTTTTTACATTTCTGTCTCACTTTCTCTTAGAAACAATGATTTACATCAATCCTTTTACATAATTCTTGTTTCTCATGACATTTCTAACATTGCCCACAATTATCAACTTTCTAAGTCTTTCTGAGCAGGAGAAATCGCAAAACATAGTCATTTCTTCATTGCCGTACAAAAACAACGCTTTTTTGCATTTCTGTCTCACTTTCTCTTAGAAACAATGATTTACATCAATCCTTTTACATAATTCTTGTTTCTCATGACATTTCTAACATTGCCCACAATTATCAACTTTCTAAGTCTTTCTGAGCAGGAGAAATCGCAAAACATAGTCATTTCTTCATTGCCGTACAAAAACAACGCTTTTTTGCATTTCTGTCTCACTTTCTCTTAGAAACAATAATTTACATCAAACCTTTTACATAATTCTTGTTTCTCATGACATTTCTAACATTGCCCACAATTATCAACTTTCTAAGTCTTTCTGAGCAGGAGAAATCGCAAAACATAGTCATTTCTTCATTGCCGTCCAAAAACAACACTTTTTTGCATTCCTGTCTCACTTTCTCTTAGAAACAATGATTTACATCAATCCTTTTACATAATTCTTGTTTCTCATGACATTTCTAACATTGCCCACAATTATCAACTTTCTAAGTCTTTCTGAGCATGAGAAATCGCAAAACATAGTCATTTCTTCATTGCCGTACAAAAACAACGCTTTTTTGCATTTCTGTCTCACTTTCTCTTGTAAACAATGATTTACATCAATCCTTTTACATAATTCTTGTTTCTCATGACATTTCTAACATTGCCCACAATTATCAACTTTCTAAGTCTTTCTGAGCACGAGAAATTGCAAAACATAGTCATTTCTTCATTGCCGTACAAAAACAACGCTTTTATGCATTCCTGTCTCACTTTCTCTTAGAAACAATGATTTACATCAATCCTTTTACATAATTCTTGTTTCTCATGACATTTCTAACATTGCCCACAATTATCAACTTTCTAAGTCTTTCTGAGCAGGAGAAATCGCAAAACATAGTCATTTCTTCATTGCCGTACAAAAACAACGCTTTATTGCATTCCTGTCTCACTTTCTCTTAGAAACAATGATTTACATCAATCCTTTTACATAATTCTTGTTTCTCATGACATTTCTAACATTGCCCACAATTATCAATTTTCTAAGTCTTTCTGAGCAGGAGAAATCGCAAAACATAGTAGTTTCTTCATTGCCGTCCAAAAACAACGCTTTTTTGCATTCCTGTCTCACTTTCTCTTGTAAACAATGATTTACATCAATCCTTTTACATAATTCTTGTTTCTCATGACATTTCTAACATTGCCCACAATTATCAACTTTCTAAGTCTTTCTGAGCAGGAGAAATTGCAAAATATAGTCATTTCTTCATTGCCGTACAAAAACAACGCGTTTTTACATTTCTGTCTCACTTTCTCTTAGAAACAATGATTTACATCAATCCTTTTACATAATTCTTGTCTCTCATGACATTTCTAACATTGCCCACAATTATCAACTTTCTAAGTCTTTCTGAGCAGGAGAAATCGCAAAACATAGTCATTTCTTCATTGCCGTACAAAAACAACGCTTTTTTGCAATACTGTCTCACTTTCTCTTAGAAACAATGATTTACATCAAGCCTTTTACATAATTCTTGTTTCTCATGACATTTCTAACATTGCCCACAATTATCAACTTTCTAAGTCTTTCTGAGCACGAGAAATCGCAAAACATAGTCATTTCTTCATTGCCGTCCAAAAACAACGCTTTTTTGCATTCCTGTCTCACTTTCTCTTAGAAACAATGATTTACATCAATCCTTTTACATAATTCTTGTTTCTCATGACATTTCTAACATTGCCCACAATTATCAACTTTCTAAGTCTTTCTGAGCACGAGAAATCGCAAAACATAGTCATTTCTTCATTGCCGTACAAAAACAACGCTTTTTTGCATTTCTGTCTCACTTTCTCTTAGAAACAATGATTTACATCAAACCTTTTACATAATTCTTGTTTCTCATGCATTTCTAACATTGCCCACAATTATCAACTTTCTAAGTCTTTCTGAGCAGGAGAAATCGCAAAACATAGTCATTTCTTCATTGCCGTCCAAAAACAACGCTTTTTTGCATTCCTGTCTCACTTTCTCTTAGAAACAATGATTTACATCAATCCTTTTACATAATTCTTGTTTCTCATGACATTTCTAACATTGCCCACAATTATCAACTTTCTAAGTCTTTCTGAGCAGGAGAAATCGCAAAACATAGTCATTTCTTCATTGCCGTCCAAAAACAACGCTTTTTTGCATTCCTGTCTCACTTTCTCTTGTAAACAATGATTTACATCAATCCTTTTACATAATTCTTGTTTCTCATGACATTTCTAACATTGCCCACAATTATCAACTTTCTAAGTCTTTCTGAGCAGGAGAAATTGCAAAACATAGTCATTTCTTCATTGCCGTACAAAAACAACGCTTTTTTATATTTCTGTCTCACTTTCTCTTAGAAACAATGATTTACATCAATCCTTTTACATAATTCTTGTTTCTCATGACATTTCTAACATTGCCCACAATTATCAACTTTCTAAGTCTTTCTGAGCAGGAGAAATCGCAAAACATAGTCATTTCTTCATTGCCGTACAAAAACAACGCTTTTTTGCATTTCTGTCTCACTTTCTCTTAGAAACAATGATTTACATCAAACCTTTTACATAATTCTTGTTTCTCATGACATTTCTAACATTGCCCACAATTTTCAACTTTCTAAGTCTTTCTGAGCAGGAGAAATCGCAAAACATAGTCATTTCTTCATTGCCGTACAAAAACAACGCTTTTTTGCATTTCTGTCTCACTTTCTCTTAGAAACAATAATTTACATCAAACCTTTTACATAATTCTTGTTTCTCATGACATTTCTAACATTGCCCACAATTATCAACTTTCTAAGTCTTTCTGAGCAGGAGAAATCGCAAAACATAGTCATTTCTTCATTGCCGTCCAAAAACAACGCTTTTTTGCATTCCTGTCTCACTTTCTCTTAGAAACAATGATTTACATCAATCCTTTTACATAATTCTTGTTTCTCATGCATTTCTAACATTGCCCACAATTATCAACTTTCTAAGTCTTTCTGAGCAGGAGAAATCGCAAAACATAGTCATTTCTTCATTGCCGTCCAAAAACAACGCTTTTTTGCATTCCTGTCTCACTTTCTCTTAGAAACAATGATTTACATCAATCCTTTTACATAATTCTTGTTTCTCATGACATTTCTAACATTGCCCACAATTATCAACTTTCTAAGTCTTTCTGAGCAGGAGAAATCGCAAAACATAGTCATTTCTTCATTGCCGTCCAAAAACAACGCTTTTTTGCATTCCTGTCTCACTTTCTCTTGTAAACAATGATTTACATCAATCCTTTTACATAATTCTTGTTTCTCATGACATTTCTAACATTGCCCACAATTATCAACTTTCTAAGTCTTTCTGAGCAGGAGAAATTGCAAAACATAGTCATTTCTTCATTGCCGTACAAAAACAACGCTTTTTTACATTTCTGTCTCACTTTCTCTTAGAAACAATGATTTACATCAAACCTTTTACATAATTCTTGTTTCTCATGACATTTCTAACATTGCCCACAATTATCAACTTTCTAAGTCTTTCTGAGCAGGAGAAATCGCAAAACATAGTCATTTCTTCATTGCCGTACAAAAACAACGCTTTTTTACATTTCTGTCTCACTTTCTCTTAGAAACAATGATTTACATCAATCCTTTTACATAATTCTTGTTTCTCATGACATTTCTAACATTGCCCACAATTATCAACTTTCTAAGTCTTTCTGAGCAGGAGAAATCGCAAAACATAGTCATTTCTTCATTGCCGTACAAAAACAACGCTTTTTTGCATTTCTGTCTCACTTTCTCTTAGAAACAATGATTTACATCAATCCTTTTACATAATTCTTGTTTCTCATGACATTTCTAACATTGCCCACAATTATCAACTTTCTAAGTCTTTCTGAGCAGGAGAAATCGCAAAACATAGTCATTTCTTCATTGCCGTACAAAAACAACGCTTTTTTGCATTTCTGTCTCACTTTCTCTTAGAAACAATAATTTACATCAAACCTTTTACATAATTCTTGTTTCTCATGACATTTCTAACATTGCCCACAATTATCAACTTTCTAAGTCTTTCTGAGCAGGAGAAATCGCAAAACATAGTCATTTCTTCATTGCCGTCCAAAAACAACACTTTTTTGCATTCCTGTCTCACTTTCTCTTAGAAACAATGATTTACATCAATCCTTTTACATAATTCTTGTTTCTCATGACATTTCTAACATTGCCCACAATTATCAACTTTCTAAGTCTTTCTGAGCATGAGAAATCGCAAAACATAGTCATTTCTTCATTGCCGTACAAAAACAACGCTTTTTTGCATTTCTGTCTCACTTTCTCTTGTAAACAATGATTTACATCAATCCTTTTACATAATTCTTGTTTCTCATGACATTTCTAACATTGCCCACAATTATCAACTTTCTAAGTCTTTCTGAGCACGAGAAATTGCAAAACATAGTCATTTCTTCATTGCCGTACAAAAACAACGCTTTTATGCATTCCTGTCTCACTTTCTCTTAGAAACAATGATTTACATCAATCCTTTTACATAATTCTTGTTTCTCATGACATTTCTAACATTGCCCACAATTATCAACTTTCTAAGTCTTTCTGAGCAGGAGAAATCGCAAAACATAGTCATTTCTTCATTGCCGTACAAAAACAACGCTTTATTGCATTCCTGTCTCACTTTCTCTTAGAAACAATGATTTACATCAATCCTTTTACATAATTCTTGTTTCTCATGACATTTCTAACATTGCCCACAATTATCAATTTTCTAAGTCTTTCTGAGCAGGAGAAATCGCAAAACATAGTAGTTTCTTCATTGCCGTCCAAAAACAACGCTTTTTTGCATTCCTGTCTCACTTTCTCTTGTAAACAATGATTTACATCAATCCTTTTACATAATTCTTGTTTCTCATGACATTTCTAACATTGCCCACAATTATCAACTTTCTAAGTCTTTCTGAGCAGGAGAAATTGCAAAATATAGTCATTTCTTCATTGCCGTACAAAAACAACGCGTTTTTACATTTCTGTCTCACTTTCTCTTAGAAACAATGATTTACATCAATCCTTTTACATAATTCTTGTCTCTCATGACATTTCTAACATTGCCCACAATTATCAACTTTCTAAGTCTTTCTGAGCAGGAGAAATCGCAAAACATAGTCATTTCTTCATTGCCGTACAAAAACAACGCTTTTTTGCAATACTGTCTCACTTTCTCTTAGAAACAATGATTTACATCAAGCCTTTTACATAATTCTTGTTTCTCATGACATTTCTAACATTGCCCACAATTATCAACTTTCTAAGTCTTTCTGAGCACGAGAAATCGCAAAACATAGTCATTTCTTCATTGCCGTCCAAAAACAACGCTTTTATGCATTCCTGTCTCACTTTCTCTTAGAAACAATGATTTACATCAATCCTTTTACATAATTCTTGTTTCTCATGACATTTCTAACATTGCCCACAATTATCAACTTTCTAAGTCTTTCTGAGCAGGAGAAATCGCAAAACATAGTCATTTCTTCATTGCCGTCCAAAAACAACGCTTTTTTGCATTCCTGTCTCACTTTCTCTTAGAAACAATGATTTACATCAATCCTTTTACATAATTCTTGTTTCTCATGACATTTCTAACATTGCCCACAATTATCAACTTTCTAAGTCTTTCTGAGCAGGAGAAATCGCAAAACATAGTCATTTCTTCATTGCCGTCCAAAAACAACGCTTTTTTGCATTCCTGTCTCACTTTCTCTTAGAAACAATGATTTACATCAATCCTTTTACATAATTCTTGTTTCTCATGACATTTCTAACATTGCCCACAATTATCAACTTTCTAAGTCTTTCTGAGCAGGAGAAATCGCAAAACATAGTCATTTCTTCATTGCCGTACAAAAACAACGCTTTTTTGCATTTCTGTCTCACTTTCTCTTAGAAACAATGATTTACATCAAACCTTTTACATAATTCTTGTTTCTCATGCATTTCTAACATTGCCCACAATTATCAACTTTCTAAGTCTTTCTGAGCAGGAGAAATCGCAAAACATAGTCATTTCTTCATTGCCGTCCAAAAACAACGCTTTTTTGCATTCCTGTCTCACTTTCTCTTAGAAACAATGATTTACATCAATCCTTTTACATAATTCTTGTTTCTCATGACATTTCTAACATTGCCCACAATTATCAACTTTCTAAGTCTTTCTGAGCAGGAGAAATCGCAAAACATAGTCATTTCTTCATTGCCGTCCAAAAACAACGCTTTTTTGCATTCCTGTCTCACTTTCTCTTAGAAACAATGATTTACATCAATCCTTTTACATAATTCTTGTTTCTCATGACATTTCTAACATTGCCCACAATTATCAACTTTCTAAGTCTTTCTGAGCAGGAGAAATTGCAAAACATAGTCATTTCTTCATTGCCGTACAAAAACAACGCTTTTTTACATTTCTGTCTCACTTTCTCTTAGAAACAATGATTTACATCAATCCTTTTACATAATTCTTGTTTCTCATGACATTTCTAACATTGCCCACAATTATCAACTTTCTAAGTCTTTCTGAGCAGGAGAAATCGCAAAACATAGTCATTTCTTCATTGCCGTACAAAAACAACGCTTTTTTGCATTTCTGTCTCACTTTCTCTTAGAAACAATGATTTACATCAAACCTTTTACATAATTCTTGTTTCTCATGACATTTCTAACATTGCCCACAATTATCAACTTTCTAAGTCTTTCTGAGCAGGAGAAATCGCAAAACATAGTCATTTCTTCATTGCCGTACAAAAACAACGCTTTTTTGCATTTCTGTCTCACTTTCTCTTAGAAACAATAATTTACATCAAACCTTTTACATAATTCTTGTTTCTCATGACATTTCTAACATTGCCCACAATTATCAACTTTCTAAGTCTTTCTGAGCAGGAGAAATCGCAAAACATAGTCATTTCTTCATTGCCGTCCAAAAACAACGCTTTTTTGCATTCCTGTCTCACTTTCTCTTAGAAACAATGATTTACATCAATCCTTTTACATAATTCTTGTTTCTCATGACATTTCTAACATTGCCCACAATTATCAACTTTCTAAGTCTTTCTGAGCATGAGAAATCGCAAAACATAGTCATTTCTTCATTGCCGTACAAAAACAACGCTTTTTTGCATTCCTGTCTCACTTTCTCTTAGAAACAATGATTTACATCAATCCTTTTACATAATTCTTGTTTCTCATGACATTTCTAACATTGCCCACAATTATCAATTTTCTAAGTCTTTCTGAGCAGGAGAAATCGCAAAACATAGTCATTTCTTCATTGCCGTCCAAAAACAACGCTTTTTTGCATTCCTGTCTCACTTTCTCTTGTAAACAATGATTTACATCAATCCTTTTACATAATTCTTGTTTCTCATGACATTTCTAACATTGCCCACAATTATCAACTTTCTAAGTCTTTCTGAGCAGGAGAAATCGCAAAACATAGTCATTTCTTCATTGCCGTCCAAAAACAACGCTTTTTTGCATTCCTGTCTCACTTTCTCTTGTAAACAATGATTTACATCAATCCTTTTACATAATTCTTGTTTCTCATGACATTTCTAACATTGCCCACAATTATCAACTTTCTAAGTCTTTCTGAGCACGAGAAATCGCAAAACATAGTCATTTCTTCATTGCCGTCCAAAAACAACGCTTTTATGCATTCCTGTCTCACTTTCTCTTAGAAACAATGATTTACATCAATCCTTTTACATAATTCTTGTTTCTCATGACATTTCTAACATTGCCCACAATTATCAACTTTCTAAGTCTTTCTGAGCAGGAGAAATCGCAAAACATAGTCATTTCTTCATTGCCGTACAAAAACAACGCTTTTTTGCATTCCTGTCTCACTTTCTCTTAGAAACAATGATTTACATCAATCCTTTTACATAATTCTTGTTTCTCATGACATTTCTAACATTGCCCACAATTATCAACTTTCTAAGTCTTTCTGAGCAGGAGAAATCGCAAAACATAGTCATTTCTTCATTGCCGTCCAAAAACAACGCTTTTTTGCATTCCTGTCTCACTTTCTCTTAGAAACAATGATTTACATCAATCCTTTTACATAATTCTTGTTTCTCATGACATTTCTAACATTGCCCACAATTATCAACTTTCTAAGTCTTTCTGAGCAGGAGAAATCGCAAAACATAGTCATTTCTTCATTGCCGTACAAAAACAACGCTTTTTTGCATTTCTGTCTCACTTTCTCTTAGAAACAATGATTTACATCAAACCTTTTACATAATTCTTGTTTCTCATGCATTTCTAACATTGCCCACAATTATCAACTTTCTAAGTCTTTCTGAGCAGGAGAAATCGCAAAACATAGTCATTTCTTCATTGCCGTCCAAAAACAACGCTTTTTTGCATTCCTGTCTCACTTTCTCTTAGAAACAATGATTTACATCAATCCTTTTACATAATTCTTGTTTCTCATGACATTTCTAACATTGCCCACAATTATCAACTTTCTAAGTCTTTCTGAGCAGGAGAAATCGCAAAACATAGTCATTTCTTCATTGCCGTCCAAAAACAACGCTTTTTTGCATTCCTGTCTCACTTTCTCTTGTAAACAATGATTTACATCAATCCTTTTACATAATTCTTGTTTCTCATGACATTTCTAACATTGCCCACAATTATCAACTTTCTAAGTCTTTCTGAGCAGGAGAAATTGCAAAACATAGTCATTTCTTCATTGCCGTACAAAAACAACGCTTTTTTACATTTCTGTCTCACTTTCTCTTAGAAACAATGATTTACATCAATCCTTTTACATAATTCTTGTTTCTCATGACATTTCTAACATTGCCCACAATTATCAACTTTCTAAGTCTTTCTGAGCAGGAGAAATCGCAAAACATAGTCATTTCTTCATTGCCGTACAAAAACAACGCTTTTTTGCATTTCTGTCTCACTTTCTCTTAGAAACAATGATTTACATCAAACCTTTTACATAATTCTTGTTTCTCATGACATTTCTAACATTGCCCACAATTATCAACTTTCTAAGTCTTTCTGAGCAGGAGAAATCGCAAAACATAGTCATTTCTTCATTGCCGTACAAAAACAACGCTTTTTTGCATTTCTGTCTCACTTTCTCTTAGAAACAATAATTTACATCAAACCTTTTACATAATTCTTGTTTCTCATGACATTTCTAACATTGCCCACAATTATTAACTTTCTAAGTCTTTCTGAGCAGGAGAAATCGCAAACATAGTCATTTCTTCATTGCCGTCCAAAAACAACGCTTTTTTGCATTCCTGTCTCACTTTCTCTTAGAAACAATGATTTACATCAATCCTTTTACATAATTCTTGTTTCTCATGCATTTCTAACATTGCCCACAATTATCAACTTTCTAAGTCTTTCTGAGCAGGAGAAATCGCAAAACATAGTCATTTCTTCATTGCCGTCCAAAAACAACGCTTTTTTGCATTCCTGTCTCACTTTCTCTTAGAAACAATGATTTACATCAATCCTTTTACATAATTCTTGTTTCTCATGACATTTCTAACATTGCCCACAATTATCAACTTTCTAAGTCTTTCTGAGCAGGAGAAATCGCAAAACATAGTCATTTCTTCATTGCCGTCCAAAAACAACGCTTTTTTGCATTCCTGTCTCACTTTCTCTTGTAAACAATGATTTACATCAATCCTTTTACATAATTCTTGTTTCTCATGACATTTCTAACATTGCCCACAATTATCAACTTTCTAAGTCTTTCTGAGCAGGAGAAATTGCAAAACATAGTCATTTCTTCATTGCCGTACAAAAACAACGCTTTTTTACATTTCTGTCTCACTTTCTCTTAGAAACAATGATTTACATCAAACCTTTTACATAATTCTTGTTTCTCATGACATTTCTAACATTGCCCACAATTATCAACTTTCTAAGTCTTTCTGAGCAGGAGAAATCGCAAAACATAGTCATTTCTTCATTGCCGTACAAAAACAACGCTTTTTTACATTTCTGTCTCACTTTCTCTTAGAAACAATGATTTACATCAATCCTTTTACATAATTCTTGTTTCTCATGACATTTCTAACATTGCCCACAATTATCAACTTTCTAAGTCTTTCTGAGCAGGAGAAATCGCAAACATAGTCATTTCTTCATTGCCGTACAAAAACAACGCTTTTTTGCATTTCTGTCTCACTTTCTCTTAGAAACAATGATTTACATCAATCCTTTTACATAATTCTTGTTTCTCATGACATTTCTAACATTGCCCACAATTATCAACTTTCTAAGTCTTTCTGAGCAGGAGAAATCGCAAAACATAGTCATTTCTTCATTGCCGTACAAAAACAACGCTTTTTTGCATTTCTGTCTCACTTTCTCTTAGAAACAATAATTTACATCAAACCTTTTACATAATTCTTGTTTCTCATGACATTTCTAACATTGCCCACAATTATCAACTTTCTAAGTCTTTCTGAGCAGGAGAAATCGCAAAACATAGTCATTTCTTCATTGCCGTCCAAAAACAACACTTTTTTGCATTCCTGTCTCACTTTCTCTTAGAAACAATGATTTACATCAATCCTTTTACATAATTCTTGTTTCTCATGACATTTCTAACATTGCCCACAATTATCAACTTTCTAAGTCTTTCTGAGCATGAGAAATCGCAAAACATAGTCATTTCTTCATTGCCGTACAAAAACAACGCTTTTTTGCATTTCTGTCTCACTTTCTCTTGTAAACAATGATTTACATCAATCCTTTTACATAATTCTTGTTTCTCATGACATTTCTAACATTGCCCACAATTATCAACTTTCTAAGTCTTTCTGAGCACGAGAAATTGCAAAACATAGTCATTTCTTCATTGCCGTACAAAAACAACGCTTTTATGCATTCCTGTCTCACTTTCTCTTAGAAACAATGATTTACATCAATCCTTTTACATAATTCTTGTTTCTCATGACATTTCTAACATTGCCCACAATTATCAACTTTCTAAGTCTTTCTGAGCAGGAGAAATCGCAAAACATAGTCATTTCTTCATTGCCGTACAAAAACAACGCTTTATTGCATTCCTGTCTCACTTTCTCTTAGAAACAATGATTTACATCAATCCTTTTACATAATTCTTGTTTCTCATGACATTTCTAACATTGCCCACAATTATCAATTTTCTAAGTCTTTCTGAGCAGGAGAAATCGCAAAACATAGTAGTTTCTTCATTGCCGTCCAAAAACAACGCTTTTTTGCATTCCTGTCTCACTTTCTCTTGTAAACAATGATTTACATCAATCCTTTTACATAATTCTTGTTTCTCATGACATTTCTAACATTGCCCACAATTATCAACTTTCTAAGTCTTTCTGAGCAGGAGAAATTGCAAAATATAGTCATTTCTTCATTGCCGTACAAAAACAACGCGTTTTTACATTTCTGTCTCACTTTCTCTTAGAAACAATGATTTACATCAATCCTTTTACATAATTCTTGTCTCTCATGACATTTCTAACATTGCCCACAATTATCAACTTTCTAAGTCTTTCTGAGCAGGAGAAATCGCAAAACATAGTCATTTCTTCATTGCCGTACAAAAACAACGCTTTTTTGCAATACTGTCTCACTTTCTCTTAGAAACAATGATTTACATCAAGCCTTTTACATAATTCTTGTTTCTCATGACATTTCTAACATTGCCCACAATTATCAACTTTCTAAGTCTTTCTGAGCACGAGAAATCGCAAAACATAGTCATTTCTTCATTGCCGTCCAAAAACAACGCTTTTATGCGTTCCTGTCTCACTTTCTCTTAGAAACAATGATTTACATCAATCCTTTTACATAATTCTTGTTTCTCATGACATTTCTAACATTGCCCACAATTATCAACTTTCTAAGTCTTTCTGAGCAGGAGAAATCGCAAACATAGTCATTTCTTCATTGCCGTCCAAAAACAACGCTTTTTTGCATTCCTGTCTCACTTTCTCTTAGAAACAATGATTTACATCAATCCTTTTACATAATTCTTGTTTCTCATGACATTTCTAACATTGCCCACAATTATCAACTTTCTAAGTCTTTCTGAGCAGGAGAAATCGCAAAACATAGTCATTTCTTCATTGCCGTCCAAAAACAACGCTTTTTTGCATTCCTGTCTCACTTTCTCTTGTAAACAATGATTTACATCAATCCTTTTACATAATTCTTGTTTCTCATGACATTTCTAACATTGCCCACAATTATCAACTTTCTAAGTCTTTCTGAGCAGGAGAAATTGCAAAACATAGTCATTTCTTCATTGCCGTACAAAAACAACGCTTTTTTACATTTCTGTCTCACTTTCTCTTAGAAACAATGATTTACATCAAACCTTTTACATAATTCTTGTTTCTCATGACATTTCTAACATTGCCCACAATTATCAACTTTCTAAGTCTTTCTGAGCAGGAGAAATCGCAAAACATAGTCATTTCTTCATTGCCGTACAAAAACAACGCTTTTTTACATTTCTGTCTCACTTTCTCTTAGAAACAATGATTTACATCAATCCTTTTACATAATTCTTGTTTCTCATGACATTTCTAACATTGCCCACAATTATCAACTTTCTAAGTCTTTCTGAGCAGGAGAAATCGCAAAACATAGTCATTTCTTCATTGCCGTACAAAAACAACGCTTTTTTGCATTTCTGTCTCACTTTCTCTTAGAAACAATGATTTACATCAATCCTTTTACATAATTCTTGTTTCTCATGACATTTCTAACATTGCCCACAATTATCAACTTTCTAAGTCTTTCTGAGCAGGAGAAATCGCAAAACATAGTCATTTCTTCATTGCCGTCCAAAAACAACGCTTTTTTGCATTCCTGTCTCACTTTCTCTTGTAAACAATGATTTACATCAATCCTTTTACATAATTCTTGTTTCTCATGACATTTCTAACATTGCCCACAATTATCAACTTTCTAAGTCTTTCTGAGCAGGAGAAATTGCAAAACATAGTCATTTCTTCATTGCCGTACAAAAACAACGCTTTTTTACATTTCTGTCTCACTTTCTCTTAGAAACAATGATTTACATCAAACCTTTTACATAATTCTTGTTTCTCATGACATTTCTAACATTGCCCACAATTATCAACTTTCTAAGTCTTTCTGAGCAGGAGAAATCGCAAAACATAGTCATTTCTTCATTGCCGTACAAAAACAACGCTTTTTTGCATTTCTGTCTCACTTTCTCTTAGAAACAATGATTTACATCAATCCTTTTACATAATTCTTGTTTCTCATGACATTTCTAACATTGCCCACAATTATCAACTTTCTAAGTCTTTCTGAGCAGGAGAAATCGCAAAACATAGTCATTTCTTCATTGCCGTCCAAAAACAACGCTTTTTTGCATTCCTGTCTCACTTTCTCTTGTAAACAATGATTTACATCAATCCTTTTACATAATTCTTGTTTCTCATGACATTTCTAACATTGCCCACAATTATA
>NW_027447187.1:0-36046 GCF_038048845.1 Mixophyes fleayi | reverse complement strand
TGTCAGTCTATGATAACTCCCGTCTGTATAAAACGTAAAATCAACATTTTTGTCACGTATATCGGGCCTGGCAGTAAAGGTCTGATTCAGGTATTCCATACAATCATGCGTATCAGTACTCTTGCCAAACTCATCATCAACCAGGGTCTCCTCACCTCCCACCCTTTGTGTCTCTCGAGACACATATGGAAGGTATGTAGCTGGATTTAAGGTGCTACATCGTTTGAGGGTGATGTTTGAGGGTGCCATCAGAGCTAGTTCCCATTTTGTGAATCTAGCTGAGGAAACATGTCTGGTTTGAGCTGAGTTTAACAGAGCTGATACAGCATGGGGTGTATAGACAGTTGAATCATGTCCTAATACTACATCCTCGCTCTTACTTACCAGTAGAGCTGTCGCTGCTACACTTCTGAGACATGTTGGGAGTGATCTTGCCACATTGTCTAATTGTGCACTGTAGTATGCTACCGGTCTGCTAGCGTCACCATGTTTCTGTGTGAGAACACCTGCTGCACAACCATCAGCTTCCGTACAGTATAGCTCAAAAGGCTTTTCATAATCAGGTATTCCCAATGCAGGTGCTCTAGTCAGACTATCGTTGAGATTAAAGAACGCTTGCTCTGACTCTTCTGTGTGTACGACACGTTCTGGTTTCGAGGAAGAGACTAGCTCCTGCAATGGTAATGCCAAAATAGAAAAACCTGGGATCCAGGATCTACAGTATCCACACATCCCCAAGAAGGTACGAATTTGCTTCTGGCTCTGCGGCAGGGTCATGTGTTGTATGGCCTCAATTCTGTCAATCATCAGATGTCTTAGGGCACTGTCTCACCCAGGGGCTAAGTATTTGACCTTATTCTGACATGGCTGTAACTTGTGCTTTGCCACTTTGTGCCCTGTTTGCGAAAGATGGACCAACAACAATTTAGTATCACGTAAACATGACAGAAAAGAATCAGAGCACAACAACAAATCGTCCACATATTGAATTTGAACATACCCATTGCTAGGCTGTAAAGTTTGTAAACAGTCATGTAAGGCTTGAGAGAAAATACTGGGGCTGTCAATGAACCCCTGGGAAAGTTTGGTCCATGTATATGCAAAAATGTATTGACAGTCAGGGTGAAGAGGGACTGAGAAGAAAGCAGAACATAGATCAATGACAGTGAAATGACTAGCAGATGGTGGAATCTGCATGAGGATGACAGCTGAATTAGGCACTACGGGGAATTGGCTCTCAACCACTTTATTAATTCCCCTTAAGTCCTGGACTAATCTATAGCCCCTCCCCCCACTCTTCTTCACAGGGAAAATGGGACTATTTGCTATGCTGGATGTACGAATTAAAATCTCTTGTTGCAACAGCCTCTCAATAACAGGATATACCCTTAGTTCCACCTCTGGTTTTAATGGATACTGTGAGATTTTTGGAGCTATCCTACCACTTTTTAGATTTACCATCACAGGAGCTACGTTTGCCATTAATCCAGTGTCTTGTCCAACTCTGGTCCATAGTGAACCTGGTATTTCCAGCAACATCCCCTTTACTTGAGATGGACTCTGTTCTATAACGGTAGAGTGCAACATTAACCTTTGAGGGGTGTCTAATATATCCTGTACCTCATGCACGACCTTCTCTGGTATATCAAACATAGGTGAGGTCCCACATCACAGTAGGGAAGTAGTGAGGGAGGCGGGTAGGTTAGGGGTAGGGGTAGGGAGGGAGGCGGGTAGGTTAGGGGTAGGGGTAGGGGTAGGGAGGGAGGCGGGTAGGTTAGGGGTAGGGGTAGGGAGGGAGGCGGGTAGGTTAGTGGTAGGGGTAGGGGTAGGGGTAGGGTTAGGGAGGCGGGTAGGTTAGTGGTAGGGGTAGGGGTAGGGGTAGGGAGGGAGGCGGGTAGGTTAGTGGTAGGGGTAGGGGTAGGGAGGGAGGCGGGTAGGTTAGGGGTAGGGGTAGGAGGGAGGTGGGTAGGTTAGGGGTAGGGAGGGAGGTGGGTAGGTTAGGGGTGTGGGTAGGTTAGGGGTAGGGGTAGGGGTAGGGAGGGAGGTGGGTAGGTTAGGGGTAGGGGTAGGGAGGGAGGCGGGTAGGTTAGGGGTAGGGGTAGGGAGGGAGGCGGGTAGGTTAGTGGTAGGGGTAGGGGTAGGGGTAGGGAGGCGGGTAGGTTAGTGGTAGGTTAGTGGTAGGGGTAGGGGTAGGGGTAGGGGTAGGGAGGCGGGTAGGTTAGTGGTAGGGGTAGGGGTAGGGGTAGGGGTAGGGAGGGAGGCGGGTAGGTTAGTGGTAGGGGTAGGGGTAGGGGTAGGGAGGGAGGCGGGTAGGTTAGTGGTAGGGGTAGGGGTAGGGAGGGAGGGCGGGTAGGTTAGGGGTAGGGGTAGGGGTAGGGAGGGAGGTGGGTAGGTTAGGGGTGTGGGTAGGTTAGGGGTAGGGTTAGGGGTAGGGGTAGGGGTAGGGGTAGGGAGGGGTGGGGGTAGGTTAGGGGTAGGGGTAGGGGTAGGGTAGGGAGGGAGGTGGGTAGGTTAGGGGTAGGGGTAGGGAGGGAGGCGGGTAGGTTAGGGTAGGGGTAGGGGTAGGGGTAGGGAGGGAGGTAGGTAGGTTAGGGGGAGGGAGGGAAGGGGGTAGGTTAGGGGGAGGGAGGGAGGGTGGGGGGTAGGTTAGGGGGAGGGGGGGAGGGAGGGTAGGGGGGAGGGGGGGTGGGGTAGGTTAGGGGGAGGGAGGGAGGGTAGGGGGAGGGGGGGTGGGGTAGGTTAGGGGGAGGGAGGGAGGGAGGGTAGGGGGAGGGAGGGGGGGAGGGAGGGTAGGGGGAGGGAGGGGGGGAGGGGGGGTGGGGTAGGTTAGGGGGAGGGGGGGAGGGTAGGGGGAGGGAGGGGGGGGGGGAGGGAGGGTAGGGAGGGAGGGTAGAGGGTAGGTTAGGGGGAGGGAGAGGGGGGGGGGAGGGTAGGGGGTAGGTTAGGGGGAGGGAGGGGGGGGTAGGTTAGGGGGAGGGAGGGGGTTAGGTTAGGGGGAGGGAGGGAAGGGGGTAGGTTAGGGGGAGGAGGGAGGCTAGGGGGTAGGTTAGGGGGAGGGAGGGTAGAGGGTAGGTTAGGGGGAGGGAGGGGGGGGAGGGAGGGGGGGAGGGAGGGTAGGGGGGAGGGTAGGGGGTAGGTTAGGGGGAGGGAGGGGGGGGGTAGGTTAGGGGCAGGTAGGTTAGGGGGAGGGAGGGAGGTAGGTTAGGGGGAGGGAGGGAAGGGGGTAAGTTAGGGGGAGGCAGGGGGGTAGGGAGGGGGGTAGGTTAGGGGGAGGGAGGGAGGGAGGTTAGGTTAGGGGGAGGGGGGTAGGTTAGGGGGAGGGAGGGAGGGAGGGTAGGGGGTAGGTTAGAGGGAGGGGGGGAGGGTAGGGGGTAGGTTAGGGGGAGGGGGGAGGGAGGGAGGGTAGGGGGTAGGTTAGGGGGAGGGTAGGGGGTAGGTTAGGGGGGGGAGGGAGGGAGGGTAGGGGGTAGGTTAGAGGGAGGGAGGGAGGGTGGGTAGGGGTAGATTAGAGGGAGGGAGGGAGGGTGGGTAGGGGGTAGGTTAGGGGGAGGGAGGGAGGGAGGGTAGGGGGTAGGTTAGGGGGAGGGAGGGAGGGAGGGTAGGGGGTAGGTTAGGGGGAGGGAGGGAGGGAGGGAGGGTGGGTAGGGGGTAGGTTAGGGGGAGGGAGGGAGGGGGGTAGGTTAGGGGTAAGGAGGGAGGGGGGTAGGTTAGGGGGAGGGAGGGAGGGGGTAGGTTAGGGGGTAGGGAGGGAGGCAGGTAGGTTAGGGTTAGGGGTAGGGAGGGAGGGAGGGAAGGGGGTAGGTTAGGGGGAGGGAGGGAAGGGGGTAGGTTAGGGGGAGGGAGGGAAGGGGGTAGGTTAGGGGGAGGCAGGGGGGTAGGGAGGGGGGTAGGTTAGGGGGAGGCAGGGGGGTAGGGAGGGGGGTAGGTTAGGGGGAGGGAGGGTAGGTTAGGGGGAGGGAGGGTAGGTTAGGGGGAGGGAGGTTAGGTTAGGGGGAGGGGGGTAGGTTAGGGGGAGGGAGGGAGGGAGGGTAGGGGGTAGGAGGGAGAGAGGGTGGGGGGAGGGTAGGGGGTAGGTTAGAGGGAGGGAGGGAGGGTAGGGGGGAGGGTAGGGGGTAGGTTAGGGGGAGGGGGGAGGGAGGGAGGGTAGGGGGTAGGTTAGGGGGAGGGAGGGAGGGATGGAGGGTAGGGGGTAGGTTAGGGGAGGGAGGGAGGGTAGGGGGGTAGGTTAGAGGGAGGGAGGGAGGGAGGGTAGGGGGTAGGGTAGGGGGTAGGTTAGGGGGAGGGAGGGAGGGAGGGAGGGAGGGTAGGGGGTAGGTTAGGGGGGAGGGAGGGAGGGAGGGTAGGGGGTAGGTTAGGGGGAGGGAGGGAGGGAGGGTAGGGGGTAGGTTAGGGGGAGGGAGGGAGGGAGGGAGGGTGGGTAGGGGGTAGGTTAGGGGGAGGGAAGGAGGGAGGGTGGGTAGGGGGTAGGTTAGGGGTAAGGAGGGAGGGGGGGTAGGTTTGGGGTAAGGAGGGAGGGGGGGTAGGTTAGGGGGAGGGAGGGAGGGAGGGGGGTAGGTTAGGGGGAGGGAGGGAGGCGGGTAGGTTAGGGGGTAGGGAGGGAGGCAGGTAGGTTAGGGGTAGGGGTAGGGAGGGAGGGAGGGAAGGGGGTAGGTTAGGGGGAGGGAGGGAGGGAAGGAAGGGGGTAGGTTAGGGGGGAGGGAGGGAGGGAGGGTAGGGGGTAGGTTAGGGGGAGGGGGGTAGGTTAGGGGGAGGGAGGGTAGGGGGTAGGTTAGGGGGAGGGAGGGAGGGTAGGGGGAGAGGGGGAGGGAGGGAGGTAGGTTAGGGGGAGGGAGGGAAGGGGGTAGGTTAGGGGGGGAGGGAGGGAAGGGGGTAGGTTAGGGGGGGGGAGGGAGGGAGGGAAGGGGGTAGGTTAGGGGGGGGGAGGAGGGAGGGAAGGGGGTAGGTTAGGGGGGGGGAGGGAGGGAGGGAAGGGGGTAGGTTAGGGGGGGGGAGGGAGGGAGGGAAGGGGGTAGGTTAGGGGGGGGGAGGGAGGGAGGGAGGGGGGTAGGTTAGGGGGGGGGAGGGAGGGAGGGGGTAGGTTAGGGGGAGGGAGGTAGTTTAGGGGGAGGGAGGGAGGGGGGTAGGTTAGGGGGAGGGAGGGAGGGAGGGGGGTAGGTTAGGGGGAGGGAGGGGGGGAGGGAGGGAGGGCGGGGGGGTAGGGAGGGAGGGGGGTAGGTTAGGGGGAGGGAGGGGGGAGTAGGTTAGGGGGAGTGAGGGGGGGTAGGTTAGGGGGAGGGAGGGAGGGGGGGAGGAAGGGAGGGGGGTAGGTTAGGGGGATGGAGTGGGGTAGGTTAGGGGGAGGGAGGGAGGGGGGTAGGTTAGGGGGAGGGAGGGAGGGCGGGGGGGTAGGTTAGGGGGAGGGAGGGAGGGCGGGGGGGTAGGGAGGGAGGGGGGTAGGTTAGGGGTAGGGAGGGAGGGGGGTAGGTTAGGGGTAGGGAGGGAGGGGGGTAGGTTAGGGGGAGGGAGGGAGGGGCGTAGGTTAGGGGGGAGGGAGGGGGGTAGGTTAGGGGGGAGGGAGGGAGGGGGGTAGGTTAGGGGGGGGGAGGGAGGGAGGGAGGGGGGTAGATTAGGGGGAGGGAGGGGAGGGAAGGGGGTAGGTTAGGTGGAGGGAGGGAGGGAGGGAGGGGGGTAGGTTAGGTGGAGGGAGGGAGGGAGGGAGGGGGGTAGGTTAGGGGGAGGGAGGGAGGGAGGGGGGTAGGTTAGGGGGAGGGGGGGAGGGAGGGAGGGGGGTGGGGGAGGGGGGTAGGTTAGGGGGAGGGAGGGAGGGAGGGGTAGGTTAGGTTAGGAGGAGGGAGGGAGGGAGGGGGGGTAGGTTAGGGGAGGGAGGGAGGGAGGGGGGTAGGTTAGGGGGAGGGAGGGAGGGAGGGGGGTAGGTTAGGGGGAGGGAGGGAGGTAGGTTAGGGGGGAGGGGGGTAGGTTAGGGGGAGGGAGGGAGGTAGGTTAAGGGGGAGGGAGGTTAGGAGGTGGAGGGAGGGTGGGAGGGTGGGGTTGGTTAGGGGGAGGGGGGGAGGGGGGTAGGTTAGGGGGAGGGAGGGGGGGTAGGTTAGGGGGAGGGAGGGAAGGGGGTAGGTTAGGGGGAGGGAGGGGGGTAGGAGGGAGGGAGGGTGGGAGGGAGGGAGGGGGGGTAGGTTAGGGGAGGGAGGGAGGGGGGGAGGGGGGAGGTTAGGGGGAGGGATGGAGTGAGGGCGGGAGGGGGGGTAGTTAGGAGAGGGGGTGTGAGGGAGGGAGGTGGGGGGTGGTAGTTAGAGGGAGTGAGGTGGGGGGTAGTTAGGAGAGGGGGGAGTTAGGGGGGAGGGTGTTAGGAAGGGAGGCGGGAGTTAGGAAGGGAGGGAAGGAGTTAGGAAAGGGATAGGGAGGAAGGGAGTTAGGTAGATGGGGAGGGAGGGAGGGAGGGAGGGTAATTAGGGGGGAAGGGAGGGAGGGAAGGAGTTAGGAAGGGGAGAGGAGTTAGGAAAGGGGAGAGGGAGGGAGATAGGAGGGTGGGAGAGTGTTAGAAGGGGGGAAGGGATGGAGAGGGGAGAGGGGGGAGAGAAGACAGGCTGGGGAGGGGAAAGGGAGGGGGGAGAGAAGACAGGCTGTGGGGGGAAAGGGGGGAGAGACAGGCTGTGGGGGGGAAAGGGGGGAGAGACAGGCCGGGGGGGGGGAGAGACAGGCCGGGGGGGGGGGGAAGAGACAGGCCGGGGAGGGGGGAGGGGGGAGAGGGGCAGAGAGACAGGCGGATGGGCAGCTTCGCGATCAGCACTATGTTGGGTGGCAGGTAGAACGGCCTCAGGGAGTTGAGTCCTGTGCATCACTACACAGGAGCTCCTTAGTGCACCTTTCTTACACGATGCAAGAGCCGACTCTGCAGCAGCCCCAGATTTGTGTAGTAACCGGGAGCCGTGGCGCCTCCTCAGCATAGCGCCCTGGTCGGCTGCACCAACCTCGCTACAGCCCTGAGCAGTCGATCGGGAAATCTTCTCTGCATTTACTTTTTTCTTTTGTGAACATAAATGAACTGTATCTCTAGTTTTGTAACAATTCAATTTGTACTTTGTGTTCAATTTAAGATTAGAATCATTATTGCTACTAAAGTCTAAAAATCTGTTAAAATCATCAATCTAAATTAAAATACTATTATCTATGTATATTTTGTACAGTTGGATCTCCCAATTAAGAGAATAAATATATTTACAATAATAATCCTCTTAACTATCCTGAGGAAGGTTTGCAAAGCTACGGGTGAAAATAGTTCCCATCGCTGTTCTGCAAATTTGTATGTAAACATTATCTGAAAGTGTTAATTTTATTCATTCGTACACTGAAGTATTTAACACACAAACATGGAATACACATTTTAGTTTAGTATAATGTTGGAAGTTTTCTAATGTTTGTTGTGTTAAAAACATAATTTTTAAAACATTATTTTTGCATGCGTGCAGATAAAAAACAATTAATTTGATAATGGCATAGCTATACATGAATGCTACGATCAGGAAATAACTGGTGTCCAAAGTTTGAATCCATTGATTAAGGAATTATGTGTCAGGGACATCAAAATTAAGCAGTAATCCTAGTCTGGGCAGAAAATAAATTGTGCCTGATGAAACATGGTTTTGCAAAAACAAAAAAAAAGTACATAAAAAAAAAATAAGAACTAACAAACATTGGCCACCTACAGGAACAGCCACAAACCTCCATATTCAACAGGTTACAGATGATTGGTAATTGTACTTTCCAGATAAATAATAAATCAAATAGCTGTTTGAGCTTATACCAAGATCTTTATGGAAAAAAAAAAAAAGGATCACATGTTTTATTTCAGGGAAAATAAATAATGAACCATTTATTTACAGCATTATAAAGTCCCAGACACTAATCCTCATTTCTGTGACAATTCCTACAACCAGAAGGGATGCTGAAGGTCTCTGATTTCATAAAACTGTGTTGTCCTCCAGGCAGGGATCCAGAGAGGCGATGGTGATCTGAAAATGGCTGTAGAGGTCTGGAAAGGAGAAAATGAAAACAACATTAACTTAATAGACAGTGTATACTTATTCTAGTGTGTGAGATGGCGACATTCTTCTCCCTTACACAACCCTACATTAACAATTTGCATTTCTCTTATTTGTATACAAATGTTTAGGTTAAATAAAACAAACAGACAAAAAAAAAGTGGTCCATTTGATCATTGTTAGATCTAATGCAAAGCAGAGATAACTTAAGCTAGGTGCACACTACACAGTTTTCGTCCAATAATTGGCTCAATCAGCCGACATACGACCGCTCGTTCAAAAGTCAGGTCAGTGTGTGCAGTGACACGATGGTCGAAAGTCTGCCCAAAGGGACGATTGTCGCCTCATTTGGTTGGTCGTACCGTTTAATATTTTCGTTCCAGTCTCGTTTCCGCTGTGCAGTGTGTATAAACTTCCGACCGATCCACAACAGTGAGTACGAAATTACAGTCATTGCTCACGACAACATGGCTGAAAAAAGTCGCTGAAGGGACGTCCGCTCTTCCCTTTATCGTCCTAAACAAGGCTAGTGTGTATGCAGTCCATGGACCGAGCGACATCGATCGCATGTAAAATCGATCGGCATAAAAAGATGGTGGAAAATTCTGTAGTGTGTACCCAGCTTAACATATAGATTATTACAGGAACTATTTTTTTTTATTGCCCCTAAAACCTGCTAAGGTAACAGATTAATCTTGTTTCCCTGAATATGCGTTAACATGTAAATGAGACTTGTCTATATGAGCCTTAGGAAAGTTGTATTACTTCGTCCAATTAAAGGCCACAAATGTAGCTTTGTCCTCCCATCAGTATCATCAGATATATATATATATATATATATATATATATATATATATATATATATATATATATATATATATATGTACTAAATTATTATTTGAAGAAAGATGTACTCCTAATAACTATGTAATGTGATCCGTATTTATTCCTTACCCAAGTCGCTTGTTCCACAGTAGAGCGCCTCCGCTTAGCATCTTCTGCAGGGCTATATGATATGAGAGGTGTGTTGGCATCCTCAGACCTGCCATCTATCCCACTGTCACTGTCTTCAACCTTAACGCTGGGGGAGGACGGGGCTGAAGATCTCCAAGTGGAACAGTCAACTTCTGGTGTGGGAGTTGAACATTTGGCAGGAGAAGAGATTTTTTCCTGATCCTCCGAAGAATAGGAATCTGCAGGAATACGAACTTCCCTAGGGTCAAACCTAGTCACTGTGTATGGGTAACCTCTTTTACCCAACCTGCCATTAAAGAAGTCATTATTGTTATTGACATTTAAAACCATCTATTCCTAATGCTATTAATCATTAAATTATAAGAGTCACTGCTCATCGACAGGAGACTTCATAAGGGTCAATCCACACGGTCATCTCTTTTGGCAAGGTCAGTTCCTGGTATTTTAGCCCACTGTGAACACAAGCTCCCAGGATACTCTCATCCCTGTTATGTATATTGGCCCGGATACACCTGAAAAGTAAGATAATCACCCATTAGATTGTATGGAAGAAAGAAAAACTAGTGCCTGATGACTGAAGTTTCTAATTAAACAGGCATGTTTAGTAAAGAAATTAAAAATAAAACCCAAAAGGAGATCACTTATAACACCTTCCAACTTTAATAATGTAATGTGTACCAAAATAATGTTGATAATACCGATTTTGAATGACAAAAAAAATTGGTTACAAGCTCTCACAACTTCCTTAAAATATAAACATATTGCTAATATTTTGAGACATATTTATAGTTGACACTAAATACTGGTTCTGATCACAATATGGCTGCCTCAGTGATGTCAGCACTTCTAGTCATGCATTCCTAAAAATATTGGTTCAGCTCAAGAGATGGCTGCCCCTGCTGTGTGCCCATAAAGTCTAATTTCACCGACTATCCTAGTGCACATCAAATAGAATTCCATCAGAAGACACAGTACACTAAAAGGTTATTGAGCCAAACATAACTTCCCTCACATTTCCATTTACATAGAATCATGAAGCTTAATGTAAAGGTTATGACCAAGTCTAGAAATAATTGATCTCATGGAATTATCATCAAAAACAGCAATCATTCATACAGGTTGTAAAGAGGAAAACTCCTCTAAATGAGGGGGAAATAGCTTTGTAACTATAATCTGCAGTTTTAAAAATGTGAGATTACAGGTGTAGGTTATATTGGCTTCTTAGAACCAAGATTAGTAAAATTAGAACCTACACCACGACCATTTAAATATG
This sequence comes from Mixophyes fleayi, assembly GCF_038048845.1. Classification (NCBI taxonomy): domain Eukaryota; kingdom Metazoa; phylum Chordata; class Amphibia; order Anura; family Limnodynastidae; genus Mixophyes; species Mixophyes fleayi. Next base: position 25,765 of record NW_027447187.1, on the reverse strand, counting down.
TGACTGCTATTCTCAGGTACTATAAGAAAGAAATAAGACATGATGAGATACCTATATGCCTGGCCTTTCATTGGCTTTTCTGGGTACCAATGTCCAATGTACTTATGGTACAGAATCTCAGCCAACGTTTCTCCATACACCTCAACCATCACCGGATCCAATTTATGTAATCTGTTGACCAGAGTCTTAATAAATTCCACTCCAGCCACCAGCTCTGTCCTCATCTCCACTGGGATTGCTGCTAATTCAGCCATATTATCTGATGTGAGAGAGAGAAAACAATTTTAGCTTTTTGTTGCATATTGTCATCTACATTTTTTCATATGCTAATATCAGAACAATAAGTCCAGTCTACCCGACACTTTACAAATGTGAAAAAGTAAACTGTGATGTTTCCAGCAGCACCTTTAGAAATTGTGGTGAGTAAGTTTATTTGTTGTTGGAGATACTGCAGAAATGCAAAAAGATTCTGGAGAGAATATTTTCTAAATTCAATATTCAGGGGTAGGGCAGGGGGATGGGACAGAATTGAACATCCATACAAACATTCTCTAGTAAGTGTATAATTACTAATGATGCTCGGGCTCGGTTTTCCAAAAACTGAGCCCACCTAAACATCGCAGATCCGAGTACCGGGCTAACTCGGTACTTTCGTAATCCCTCTGAACTGAAAATAAGGCAAAACATCATTGTTGCATCATCAGATCTTGCAAGTTTTGGATTCTATAAGTACCGCCCTCCACGGAGATCTGGCACCATTTCGCAGACAGACACAGAAGGGGTAGCAGCGTTCTTGGCATTCTCCAGTGACATTGCTCTGTGCCATTGATGTGGATTCACATCAGTCCAAAGAAGACCAGGAGTACCAAGCAGCTGCTGGCACCAATCATGATAATACTAATCCCTCTATGTCATCTGCTAAATTCTATGTTCAAGTGCATAGAGGTTTTAAGGAAAACATAAATGTAAAAAATAAAAAAAGCTTTTACCTTGGTCATGAAAAAAAACCCATATGTAATAAAGGTAAAATTAACTGCAGAAAAACATAAAATTGCCAACATACCATTCTACACACGCAGTGGCATGGAAAGAATCAGGCCTTCGCCTTTCGGTATTAGTGCTAGTTCTGCAACTGTCAGTGAAGCATTCTTGTAAGAAGAATCATGAAGAAGCAGGACCTTGCCATTCTGACTCAAAAACCGGTGCCCAAATACTTTTTACTGTAAAAGCAGAGCTGGGAAAAATACAGTAAGGCAGTAGAAGAAACTGTATGTTCAGATTCAGAAATGACAAATCCCTGGAGAGTCTATCCACGAGTGCTATGTCTAAGCCTGACCTTTCGGATACTGTACTGATAAAGAAGCCTCCTTACAGCATTTCTGCAGATGTGCGGATAAGAAGCCCAAATATAGCCGATCATACTCAAATTGAGGATGCCACTTTGGATTTGAAAAAGGATGAGGGGGGATATTTATGTAGCGGACGACGACACTAATGAGGATGTTGATGACGATGATGTTGTTTGTGTAAGTCCTCCAGAAGCAGTTCTTGCATCTGATAAGGCCATTATCATGCCTGGGCATAAAACCAAAAAATCCATCTCTTATGTGTGGAATTATTTTTACTCAATCCCTGACAAGAGTTTTCTAGCCATTTGTAAAGCCACAGTCAGTAGAGGTAGGAACATTAACCATCTAGTAACCTCATCCATATTACACCATTTGAAGAGAGTCAACTAGGCTGCTTTTGGGAAAATCAGAAACTTATGTTAAAAAAAACAAAAACAACAAACAGACCAGCATCAGTTAGCTTCCTTTTCTCACCTAGATCCAGGCACCTGCAATCTACACCCACAATCCCTTCCTCATCAATATTCTCATTAGTGATCGGAGTTAGTCCTGCATCCAAGTTACTAAGGCTAGATGACTCCTCCACTATCCAGGATTCCTCTGAAGAATTCTTGAGCGTTAGTCCCGCTGCTGATGTGGGAGGATCTTCATCCCAGAAGCAGACCAAGAAGAAGACTACTAGTAGTTTACAACAATTGACTGTTAAATAATCATTTGCAAGAGGATACAAGTATGAAGGCTGTCACCCAGTTACAAAAGCGGATCACAGACACCATGGCGACTATGCTAGTATTAGATCTGTGTCCAATATCCACTATTGATGCAGCTGGTTTTAGACAGTTAATTGAGGTCTTGTTTCTCTTTTACCAAATTCCATCAAGACTATATTTTCCTAGAAAAGCTATTCCTGACCTCTACCAGAAGGTTCGTAAAGATGTAATTATTGGGCTACAAAATGCCATTCTACCCACTGAACACTTAACCACAGATATGTGAACAAGCGGATCTGGGCAAACTAAAGATTATATGACTGACAGCAAACTGGGTTGGTGATTCACCTTCACCAGCAGGAACAGCAGCAGCATGTACTGAACTACGTCACATTTGTCAGAGGCAGGCTACTCTGTGTATCACTTAGAGGCATACAGCTGACAAAACTGAAAACTAAGGCATGTCATTGCTATATGAACTCTCCTTAGGATATGTCATTTCTGATAACGCCACCAATATTGTGAGAGTATTACAGCTGGGAGAATTTCATTACTTTGCCCGTTTTGCTCACACAATCAACTTGGTGGTGCAAAGCTTTTTTAAAAAAAATGACAGGGACGTGCAAGAGATGCTGTCTGTGGCACATAACATTTTGGGACATTTCCGGCATTCTGCAACAGCATGTAGGAGATTGCAGCAGCTACAAACAATAATTTAATTGCCCTGCCACCAACTGAAGCAAGAGGTGGTAACAAGGTGCAATTCCACCATTTATACGCTTTTAAGGATGGAGGAACAGCAAAAAGCCATCCACACTTACTCCACAAGCCATAGCATTAAGAAAGGAGGGGGGATGCATTTTACTCAAGCGAAATGGAGAATACTTTTCATGTCGTGAAAGGTGCTGAAACCATTCGAAGTAGTCACCTGTGAAGGCAGTTCAGACACTGCTAGCTTGAGCCAAAGGATTCACTTAGACTTTTGGAAAAGCAGCTTGAGAAGCTGAAGGAGGAGATGAAACAAAGCAATTACGCTAAGTAAGTCGGACGTGTAGATCAAGTACTTGCTAGGATCCAAGAGTTATCAAAATCTTGAAATCAGATCACTACATTTTGGCGACTGTGCTTGATATTAGGTTTAAGAGCTCTTTGTTTCCAACGGACCCAGATCTCAAGAGATGCAAGGAGCTCTGGTGAGCAAGTTGACATCTGAAGTGGTAGATGACACGACGATGTCTCCTCCTTCAGCTTCTCAGGCTGCTTCAGGTTGTTTCAGCTGCTGCTAGAAAAAAACTTAGCTTTCCCAAGAGACCCAGGTATGATGCAATTGACTCAACACAACATTTTGACGTCTGGTCTAAAAGAATTGACCAAAAACCGTGACACCTCTACTGTAACTCCACCTGATCCTACTATCAACATCCAAAGGATGGTGGAGGATTATTTTAATGACAGCATAGAAATAGATACGTCAGACAGTCCCTTTACATACTGGGAGGAAAAAAGGCAATTTGGAGACCCATATACAAACTCGCTTTGCAATACCTAAGCTGCCCACCCTCCACCGTGTACCTGGAAAGAGTTTTCAGCACCGCAGGGAACCTGGTCAGCGATCAGCATAGGAGGCTACTACCTAGAAATGTGAAAAAGATGATGTTCAACAAAATTAATTACAAATTCCATGAGGAAGGCCTTTACCGCCAATTACATCAAAGTACAGAGACTTCTGTAATGGTGGATTACAGCGGGGATGAATTAATATTGTGTGAGGATGATGTCATCATCCTCACCCCCATCAGTGTGTACAACAACAATCTTGCCACTGTAGCGTTCATTGACAGCACTGTTGGTATTAAGGCAGCTAAGCTATTAGTAGCTTGTTTTGTGGGGGCCTAAACAAACCAAGCACTTTAGCCACAAGAGTGACACTCCTTGTTGCTGGAGTGCTTGGTTTGTTATAATGTACATGTCCATTTTAATAGCTAGCATAAGGGTGTGAGGGCCCAAGGACAATTCCATCTTGCACCACTTTGCTTTTCTGTGACTGCTGTGTGGCAATGTTTCCTAGATGTGCTGTCAACTGAAGTGTCTTTGTGCCATTGCTCTGTCTCTTAGTATCCAGCCAGCTCACTGCAGTCTTTGGCCGAAAGTGGATGAAAATAGTATTGTGACCTGTGAGGTGGTCAAAATTGACTGGAAATGACTGAAGATTGGTGTTATGGATGTTAATAATAATGTAGGGAAAAAAAGAGCAAATTTATGTGATTTTAGCATATTCTAGCAATTTATAATAAAAATATGCATCCAAAACCATAACAAGGGGGTCAGTGAACATCTCTAACAATTACCACTACTAAATAAAAACAAAAATAATCTAGCAAACAATGTTAAGACAATATGGTGTTTGAATACTAATTGCATATCATGTCTAGTCGTTAAAAAAAACTAAAAAAACTGGCTATTTCTTTGGAACTGGATAATGTGTCTATCTGGGAGAAATGAAATAACAGAGCATGTGGTGTAAAATTGTCCATAGGTTCTAAAAACATTGCAAAAACAGAGTGACTTAACTAATAATTATTTATAAATATATGTTATTTAAATCAATTTTTAATGTAACATGTCCCAAAAATCAAACCCTATTCCTCACCAATTTATTGGATATATCTTTTTTAAAGCTTACCTCATCCCTCATGATACTATTCACACTAATACACCCTCACGGCTGTCCCAATCTCCACTCTAAACCACAATTGCTCCTCTTGTTTCAGCTGTGCCCTCTCCCAGTTAGAATGTAAGCTCTCTAATGAGCAGGGTCCTCTATATCACATGTCTGCATTTATTTTGTCTGCCTTGTATGTCCTTGTTTTATGTATGCCCTGTTTTCCTTACTGTACTGCAGAACACTGTCACTTACAAATCTACGGTACTTTTATTATAATATGTTTTAATTGAAGATATCAATAAAGATTGTTTAAACTTTCATATTCACAGTGTACAGAAGAGTCAATTGGTTGACTATAGATTTTGTATAAGCAACATCTGAGCAGACTTACTGCTGATTATTCATAGATTAGAGAAGGTTTGCTGAAGTTGCAGTTGGGTGGGTGTGGGGGTGTGGGTGTGTGTCATCTGCAAAGCCAACCCCTTCTACTGTAATTGTTTTCCAAGCTCATTATTGTTTCTTTATAAACATTTTATCATTAGTAACCTGGACTCAGATATACACAAGAACAGGAAGCCGCCCGTCTCACCTGGAATACACACTGTATTTCTTATGAACGCAGAAGCTTAGAGTCCTATGCTCAAGTAGATTAACTGTACTGAAATATTACAGCTATTAGAAAACCAGAAACTTGAAATAACAAACAGCACCATCAAAGAAAATAATACAAAGAAATATATAGTGGAAGTGGTTGGAGAAGATTTACTAGGTCCTGTTTTTGCAATACTACAAACAGCTTTAAGTCATAAATATGTAGTTTATGTCCTTCTATGTATAATTTTATATATACCAAAACCAGGGATACTCTGCCCTCTCCAAACACATGATTAATGCTAGTACTGTTCTATATTATAAACAGGGAATGTGAGTTCCACATATTGCAATATATGTTCAGCTACCAAATCACACCAAAGTCTCCTCATTCTGGTCAGTCCTAACATGGTCAAATGCTATGTGTTTTATCTGGGCTAAAGGGTTACCTGAACACAGCTTTTAAAGGCAAGTCTTTCCCTAGCACTAGCAGCCACAGGAGACCTGGGACTCACCTGACACAAGTTGGAATTAATTGAGAATGGGGTGCAAGAGTGATGGGACTTACATTGTATAAACAAAACAATTACATAGATTCTCTGCACTCTCCATGTATAGACTGGGGTGCAAGAGGGGGTTTATCATGTGTTTGGAGAGTCTGTATATGGAGAGTGCAGTGGATGTGGATATATTGTATATTTTATTTAAACACCTTACTCAATTTCATCAATCTGATCCAAAGGTCCTGGAGACAGAGGCTGGTATGTGAAGACACAGAGGAAGTCATCATTTAAATCTGTACACAAAACAAAAAGACAGTTGTCAGTGCTTATCTGTAACACTGCACATGTGTGTATGTAGCAAAATGAAAACATGAGATAATAGTTCACATTTTGATCAAAACAATTAAGCCTGCATCTGAACACTTCAGTTGTAGGCAGGTCCTGCTCTGATCTGTATGCTTTAAACACCATTAAAATGCAGAGAAAATCAGATGCACTCACCTCTCAGGTAGAGGGGTTTGCATCTAACAAGGGCTGGCTTGTGAGCCACACCCAAATGAGCCTTAAATAGGCTTGATGGACAGCTGCTAAGACAACATAAGGCAATATTTTTAGTCAAAACCAGAGAACAAATAAGCCTGCACTCGGTATATTCCATATTATATATGGTACCAGCTGTGCAGCAATATAAATGCCTATATATGTATACAAATCAAAAAGACAGCTGTTGTCAGAGCTTATCCTTTACACCGTATATCTGTGTGTATCCAGCAAAATGAAAACATGAGGTATTAGTTCTCTGGTTTCATCATTTAAATCTGCTTTGTAAAAGGGAAACATTTTTGCTATATAATATGGGAACTAAAATTCTGAAAGGATTTAATGATTGTTATGACAAACAATTCCTGTAACTTTATATAATTCTGTGTTCTCAATATATTGATGCAGTTCTATTGCAATACAATGTAACTTAGTCATGTATTTACTTGTAGTGACTACAATATGCTGTAAATTATGGCTTATGAAATCACACGTAACACTGGTCCATCCTCCTTCCCCCTCCTATTCACATGTATTCCCTTAAGCCTGAAGAAAATAGAGTGTGCTATCTACACACATTGCTGGAGAGACCGGCTTGCTGGTGTATATGAGCTGTTTATGCTTTTATCTTCCCATGAAGGATAATATGCTGATGTGATATACGGGTATAGGGAGTGCATTTTTTAAAATTTCTTTTTACATTTTTAACATACTTTCCTACTTGGCAAGTGTAGTCAGGGAGAGGGGCGTGACTAGAGGTCAGGGGCAGGGCCAAATACAGCATTTTGGCCCCGCCCCTGTGATGGAAATGCCATTTTGACGCAGGGGACAGGGCCAAAATGATGCGATTCACCACGAATGTCGAGAGTCTCCCGGACATTCCGGGAGGGTTGGCAAGTATGATTTTTAATATTAAAAATCTGCTTGATTTAATGCAGGTTGTTCCTCTTCTCTGACAGCGCCTTCTGTCTAATATATTCACTTGTATTAGTTGTAAGCTCTCACCCTTTCCTCATGTTTTTACCACTGAACCCTTTTCCCTCCTCCCCTTTACACAGCTTCCCGTCACCATTCTGCTAATTGTCTAATCTAGTTGTTCTCACCAACTTTAAATTTTCTTGCTGTTTGCTTATTACTCAATTTGATGACCTCCGTTGTACGGCGCTGTGGACCCTTGTACCGTCTTTTAAATAAATATACTTATGGTATTTGTTGTATAATGTACAAATTGTGACATTCATTGGTGTCTCAGTTAACTGATTTTTATTTATTTTATTCCTCGCGTTTAAAATAAACATTCCTAAAATCATGAACTCATGCCATCCATTCTAGTTTTTTTTCTACAGAATGAATATTCACCCCATTTACAACAAACAATAGTTTAACTTTCTTTTCCTACATATGTTCAGTAAAACGTGTCATTCTGCAGAGATCATTTTATTTCACTGGGAATTTCCATTAGACGGATTGACGGTGTCATCTGCCGGTTTGATTGCTCAGTCAAGGTGTAAGGAGATATTGTCCACTTGCTCCGACTGTATAGTGCCACTAAGTTGCCAAATTGTGATATAAAAGGCCAATTCTTCCAGGCAATATCATCTGAGCATTTGGATTGGTATCTTGTAGTTCCACAAACAAGCAACAAATTGGGTAAAACTTAAAACATATACCAGAATTATCCTGCTTTAGAAAATAGTCTCTGCGCTTCAAAACCTTTTCTGTATGAACAAGTGTATACCACCAAATCCTAATAAGATTATTTAACATTTAAAAAAAAAAAAAATTGTGCTGCTTTATGGTGAAAATAAACAGCATGAAACACTCCAGCTTCTTTCCAACATTAATGGGTTAGTTGTTTCTAACCAAAGTGTCCATGGATAAGATCAGGCTGACAGGAAGTGTAACAGCCCAGACTAATAGAGTTTCTTGAAGTCAATTAACTTTTTTTACAGTTCATTTGAGACAGTATTAGAGGGTGCTTTATTTCCTACATAAGGCATATAAAAAAATAAAAATGCTTTCCAAATATAATATCAACTCCAATTGTAAAGCGCTACAGAATATGCTGGCGCTATATAGGTAAATGTTGATGAATAAAATGTAACACCTCCTCTGAGGGTAAATGTATCAACCGGAGAGCTTTCCGGCAGGTTTGAAAAGTGTAGATGTTGCCTATAGCAACCTATCAGATTCTAGCTGTCATTTTGTAGAATGTACTACATAAAGGATAGCTAGAATCTGATTGGTTTTTCAAACCGGCCGGAAAACTCTCAGCTTGATACATTTACCCCCTGGCGCTGTTATTGATGCCTCACAGCGGCTGAGCATGTGGTTCGGCACTAGGACCCAGAGGAGACACCAGGAATGTTGCTTAGCAACAAGGCTGGTACGAGAGTTGGCAGCAGACAGTTGGCACCAGGACCCGGGAGGAGGAGGAGGGAGGTCCTGGGTCTTGGAGGGGGTAATGGCTGAACGTATTAGGAGTGTGAGAGACCCCAGGAAAGGGGAAGAGCAGTGCAGAGCATGTAAGCCAGGCCTGTCCAACCTGCGGCCCTCCAGGTGTTGTGAAACTACAAGCCCCAGCATGCTTTGCAGGTAGACAACCAGTTGATAGCTGGTAGGGCATGCTGGGACTTGTAGTTTCACAACATCTGGAGGGCCGCAGGTTGGACAGGCCTGATGTAAGCGATAGAGATCCTCTGGGGCGGGAATTGCTGCAAGGAGCAGTGAGCTGCAGTTGAGATTTACACAACGAGTCAACATTGCTGTGAGAGATATGAGCTACAAAGCCACCAGGTTACATGTGACATTAATATTCTGTGCATGTAGCCGTTAAGAACGTTGCAGGAGCAGACAGGAGCTGTATATAGGAACTGTACATATTTACTTTATCACTGCAACAGTTTAAGACGTGAAGGAGTGTAAATAAAGAGTTTATTTTGCAATATACAGATGGTCTGGCATCCAAATTATTGAGACGTCTGATTGCACTGCACCACCCAGTTACATCACCTGTGTCCCAACTTCTTCACAGAGACTCTGTAATAATAACCTGCATGTGCGGGGACCCTCTGGTCATCTATAGCAACACCAGGAGCTAGCCAGGGCTGAGAGGGACGTGCACTGCCTAAACTGTGCACCCTACACTACACACCACGACAGGGGGGAGGGGGGGGGGTTACATAAATAATGTTGGCATAAGAGTTCTCCTATGGAACAAAATATACATTTTCAAGATAATTATTTACTATTAAAATTAGATAATTGATTTAAACTATCCTACTAAACCTCAGGTGATTTAGGAAAATAATTCTTAGTAAGGTGACATAAAAGGCTGCCATTTTGACAGCCAGTCAGGCTACAAATCACAATGTGCATGGGTATATAAAGACTGCTGATCCAGAATACCATCCGATCTGGATCTACCAGATGTCAATTACGACAGATGATCTGACTTTGTAAGAGGTCAACGCCTGACAACACTAATAGTGAGTATTTGGACCAAGCAGTTCGTCACGAGTGCAGAATGACCAGATCCTTCCTGTTTGGCTACTCACACGTATGGTCAAATCGGGCACAGATCTAGCTGCATGTCGGTTGAGCCAGCTTCAGACTCTCCAGCCACCAGCAAGAATTCAATCCTGGAGACCAGTAGGATTTGTACATATCTGATACTGTAGGATAAATGGGCTTTGAGTGATACATACAAGTTATCATTGGGCAGCACAGTGGCTTAGTGGTTAGCACTTCTGCCTTACAGCACTGGGGTCATGAGTTCAATTCCCGACCAAGGCCTTATCTGTGAGGAGTTTGTATGTTCTCCCCGTGTTTGCGTGCGTTTCCTCCGGGTGCTCCGGTTTCCTCCTACACTCCAAAAACATACTGGTAGGTTAATTGCCTGCTAACAAAATTGACCCTAGTCTGTCTGTCTGTGTGTGTGTGTGTGTGTGTGTGTGTTAGGGAATTTAGACTGTAAGCCCCAATGGGGCAGGGACTGATGTGAATGAGTTCTCTACAGCGCTGCGGAATTAGTGGCGCTATATAAATAAATGGTGATGATGATGATGCTTTGTGGCCCACACATAGGTTGATCCTGCCAATCAGCTCTCCAGATTGTACACACACTTCTGGCGGTAAATGTATCAAGCTGCGAGTTTCCGGCGGGTTTCAAAAGTGGAGCTGTTGCCTATAGCAACCAATCAGATTCTAGTTATCATTTATTTAGTACGTTCTACAAAATGACAGCTAGAATCTGATTGGTTGCTATAGGAAACATCTCCACTTTTTAAACCTGCAGCTTGATACATTTACCCCCAGCACTTCGGCCTGTTAGTGTCAGTAGAAGATAATCTCAGAGATGCCAACAGTGTCCCAAAAGTCTTGTAAATTCAATATAACATGATCCAATATGGTTTTTGTTTTAGTATTTATAGGACTTTACAGTTACTGTGTTGTTGTGTTCAATGTGCAAGTGCACAAAGATCTCCCCTACACAATCTCAAATTTCTTGTTTGTCTCTGTGTTTGTGTAAACTGGATTTCTATAACACAATCACAATACAGCTATGTGCATTAACTTTTTGTGCTCCAGATTGACTTGTTTTGCCAAACTGTAATGACTTAATATACAACAGCGCAATTTTTGTTAGTAGTTTAGTTTTTTGTATATAATAAATAATATTTTCTACAAAATAAATTACAATGGTTTTCAACATAATACCATAAAAAAAACAAAAATAAAACATCACAGTACATTAACGGCATGTGCATTGCAAAATGTCAAAGAAAAGCTTATTTATATAACTTATAAAACTGCAATATAAGGATTTTTAGATTATAAACATTATACACGATTCCATTAAATAAAGCTATTACGTCTACATGGAACGCCCACACGAATGTAGTTAGAAAAGAATGAGCAACGGGAATGGTATTTAACCGCCCTGAGGAAAACGGGGTATGCATTTGGGAAAATGTCAGAAAAGGCATGAATACCGCTTGAGAATCTAGCAGTTGTCAACTACAATTCCCATAGCTGTCCTTTTAAAGAACAGTTAAACATAACTTTTACTATCAACAAATATTTTTTTATAATTTAATATATATTATCTAAGAATTGGGCAAAATCAATCAATTTGACAATATACAGCACTGGGAGACAGCGTCATAATGTGAAATGCATGATAATCACAGTTTTAGGAATTAACGTCAGTAGGTAAGACTTTCTGAAAACAGCAGTATACTTTAGACATATTCACTAGCTAACATCTGGGACGTGTGCAACCCAGGATTAAGAGAATAGTATATAACATGACAGCGCGGTGTTCCGTGACATGGTAAAATGCTACAACCGGAGTGGTTAGGAAGTCCTCCAACTTTTCTGGGGGCCTCACAGACCATTGTGGCTTCATAGCACCTGACATAAGCACTGAAATAGTCTTCCTGCAACTGGGGGTAGAAATGAATGTCCCCAGGGAAGAAAATTGGGCTCAGACATTAACATTGGCATGACAGTCATAAAGTAAACACTAATTTAGATTCCTTGAAACAGAGCCAATAGGCAGTGAAAATCCTGATCTTACAGTGTTCAAGCGAAACTGGAGACCAATGGCGAGTGCCTTCACCCTGGCCCGGCACGTGATCTCGAGGTCTACTACTAAGCACCCTAGGAAAATGTTCTTGAGAAATATGAGCTCTAGAAACTCATTATCTCATAATAATGTGTTTATGGGAGAGACAAAAAAAAGCCTAAAAAAAAATAATCTTATCTCATATCTAATAAGCTGTAAAAAGCAAACATGTCAACACGACACATAAAACATTCATTGTGCTTACTTATGAGATAATATTTCCTTGTTTTAATTTTACTTACTACTTAAAGTAAGTAACAAAGCATTCAGTAAAACTATAATCACCCACGCAAAGGACATATCTCTTGACCTCCCTAGGCTATTCTACCTAATTACCACTCAAGTACACAATTCACGCCAAACCTTCTATACTCAAACCACCCTCTGAGCACCAAACCAACAAGGTCCCAAAGCACTCTTTCCCATTGGCATCTGACTCGACCAATATGTATCACTTAACCTCGTCAAATTCCTATTTGCCCATATATTCTAAACTTGCAAGCAGGGCCCTTTTACCGCTGTCTGTCTATAATACTCAGACTTGTTTTATTATACTTGTTAGACTGTGCTTGTTCCCAGTTGTAAAGCGTTGCATAGCATACTAGCATTATATAAGTACCTGTTATACATGGTAATATAGTGGTTGGTTACTTTTATCCAAGTTATTTCATTTCACTTTGCGATGACAGCTATACTCCTGAGCAGAGATTTTGTATTAATAAATATAAAATAGCTTTGTCTTTTTTTCCTGAGTATTCAGATAAAAGTCTTGAATTACACACAATAGATGCTTAAGAAAGTCTGGACCTTGAAGACCGGGGTTCTCCTCCCTTGAGAAGACCAACCCATGAGATGTTCTTCATCCAGTCAAAGTCATCTTCTGGTAGGTGAAGCTGGGATGTCTTCTAGAGACAGACAATGGTCAATAAAGTCAGAATTCAACTTTTGGTAGGAGGTGAAGCCTTTTTGGATTTAAATTTCCGTTGACCCGCCCTGGGCCTGACGTTGTGATAGAACTTTGGGACCAAATAATATAGCGTCATTGGCTGATATGCTGGGATGAAGCTCACGGCATTTCTGGGGTACTGATAGAAGACCGTGGAGGCTGGAGCAGGGTTGTAATAGTACTGAGCAACCTGCGAGTAGACAATGAAAGAAAAAAAGAGAGTCAGGACATAGATATATTCACCAAAACAACCTAAAAATTCCATTTTCATTTATAGAGTATGTATTCATATCGTAATGCAAGAATATACCCCTTATATATAATAACAGGTTGAAACAGGAAATAGCTGACTAAGACAGGCGACTCACTCGGTTACACAATATTGCACAATAGTGTGTGTACAATTTGCAGCTGAAAAACCCATTTTGTCCTGCAGAGGGAGAATGTAAAACATACAACCAGATTTAGAGTTGTGAGTGGGACACGATCTAGCCCAACTGACATTAATAGTAATATTTAGACATAAATAAAAAGGTGTTTGTTGGACAAAGGCAGTACAATTTCTATGGATCCTGGAAAAAAACAACTGCGTTAAAAGACTGGTGAAGTACAAATATAAAACTAGGTAAAAAAAACAACAATTGTTACATGCCTTTTTATTGTTTTATATGATACTGGTGTAGCACTCAGTACGGGTAGTATATATCATTAGAGACACTCTGAGGGGTATATTTACTAAACTGCGGGTTTGAAAAAGTGGAGATGTTGCCTATAGCAACCAATCAGATTCTAGCTGTCATTTATTTAGTACATTCTACAAAATGACAGCTAGAATCTGATTGGTTGCTATAGGCAACATCATCACTTTTTGAAATCCGCAGTTTAGTAAATATACCCCTAAGAGTTTTCGATGGATTCTATAGATCAGAGATAGTCAATAATAATTAGTTATAATATTGTTTGAGTATTTCCACCTTAGATCAGTTCTTGGTTTATTTATTTTTATTTTCATTCACATGTATATTTATATTTATTTTTACTCTTGTTCCCCTCTATTCCACCTCAGTCCATTACGATTTAGGGAGGGTTAGTATGGTATGGACAAGATACTTTTGATTTGAGGCCCTGTATTTGGAATACTACTTATCATTATTTCTGTTTCTATTTTATTTTTGCATATCATATTTTGTGTTCTTGCAATTCATATATAATTATATTTTGATGGGAATAAAGGATACGGGAGGACAAGGAGCACAATAGTGTAGCATTGTATTGTAAATATTAGTACAGGACCAAGAATGATCCGGAACAAATCCTTATCACCAGAGAGAGAGAGACCAATGGTCTTAGTGGAATGAATAAATCAAATATTACACCAGCCACTCGTGTGTATAAATATGCGTACCAGAAAAAAGGTCTGAGGCTTATCAGATAAAATATCCCAGCATTTTATCTGATAAGCCTCAAAGGCCTTATGCACACGGGAAGTGTTTATAAAGATTTGCTTGGACTATATACTCCAATTATCTATTGCATTACTGATAATTTGTCACAGTGCCTTTTTGGTGATCTAGCTTTTTCTGTAATTATATTTTGATATTACATATTATTTGTGTAATATCTATAATTTTTTTTTTTTTTTTTTTAAATATAGATATCATCCAGTTAAGTCTATATTATTCTGTTAAAGTAGTGTCTTCTACTATATCATAAGTGTATATTATTCACTAACTTAGAAAATAATACAGGATCTTTTTCAATGTGTAAAAATATAAGATCAAAGAATGACCAAATGGCTTCTCTAATGTTTTTTACTTGATTGTTTTTGTTATTATTATGATGATGAATATGCATTTTTATAAATACTATTGTTCTATCTTTTTCCCTTTCATATGTAGCACTGATTGTTACCAGCGTAAGTTATTTTATTAGTTTTTGGTTGTATTAGAATTAGCGTTTTTAATTTATATATCAGTTGTTTTTTTTAGAAAACAGATTAATTGACAAAGCCTTATTGATTCACCCTAAAGGAGGCCTGATTGGAGATCTCTATCTCGTCTTTGAGAGTCTGAATCCTCAGATGAAAAGTGTCAGACAACGAGACTTTATATGCTGGTACCTGTTATTTTTACAATTGGTGACTATCTCTATTAAGACCTACCTTATTGGTGAATGCCTGATTGATCGGAGTTCGTCTGTGTTGGCTGAAACAAGTGATCCACGTTTGAACAACTTCTACAATCTTAATGGTGCTTGTCACTTACATCAGAAGGAGCGTGAGGCCACTGTGTACAGTCTCTGTACGGCTGTGTCCTCAGCACAAGGGCGGAGACATATACAGGGAGCCGGCAGTTACTTATTGCCGAACATATCATCATTTTTGTGACATATATTCACAAAACTCCTCTGATGTTCACAGTGCCAATACATCGGTATATGGATCCATATTAGTGGTGATCAATTGACTCCGATAGGTATACATGTTATAGTGCATTTTTTTTACTATATGAACTATTCTAGAGGATCACACTGCAACCACTCTCCTGTCCAATATATTATATTATTGGGTCTATATATACACAATAGTATTAAAAAGTCCATTAATAACCTAATCATACTGATTTCAATTGTTTATGTTCCAGTTATCGAATTAAACTGTTTTTTTGTTTTTAGATTTAACCATTTTGTTACATATTAGATATCACTGGTCTTATCGATGTGTATGGATTTTGTAATAAATTTGATTTATTTTTGAAGTTGAATATCAACATATTGAGGACCTCTCAGTCCTATATTTTGTGTGATGATTTATGTCTTAGTGTGAATTCGCAATTGACCCCTTATTCAGAACTGCGGAGTGTGTGTGTGCGTGTGTGTGTGTGCGCGTGTTAATAGTGTGTGATCTCAGTGCAGATTCTTTTTTTTACTTTACCAGCATCTTCAGAACTGCCATCTATCCCACTGTCTTCACCTGTAACACTGGGGGAGGATGGGACTGAAGAACTCCATGTTAAACCATCATCATCTGGTGAGGAATTTGAGAATTTGCCAGAAGAAGATTCTTTTTCTTGATCCTCTGAAGAAAAGGAAGCTGCAGAAATGGGAACCTCCTTAGGGTCAAACTTGGTCACTGTGAATGGGTAACCTTCTTCACCCAACCTGCCAATGAATAAGTTATTATTGTTATTGACATTTGAAACCATCTCTTCCTAAGGCAATTAATAACTGAATTATATGAGTCGCTACTCACCGACAGGAGACTTCATAAGGGTCAATCCACACGGTCATCTCTTTTGGCAAGGTCAGTTCCTGGTATTTTAGCCCGCTGTGAACACAAGCTTCCAGGACACTCATCCGTATCATGCATATTGGTCCTGATACACCTGAAAAGCGACATAATCGCCCATTAGATTGTATGGAAGCAAGAAATTCTGGAAAATTCCTGTCTGGCGCCTGACTTTTCTAATGAAACAGGCATGTTAATAAGGAAATCAAAAATAAAATCTGGAGAACACAATACATTATTAAACTTGGAAGGTGTTATGTACATCAAAATACTGTTGATAATACTGAGTTTAGGTGATAATTTTTAAAAAAATGGCTGCAAGCTCTCCCACCTTCCTTAATATATATGTCCAGTTTGCCTCTGCCTTATATATAGGTATTATATAAACACATTGCTATTACTGTTTTGGAGACATTTTTATAGCAGCCACACAATACTATTTCTGATCCCAAGATGTGTGTAAGCAACAGATGCATTTTAAAGTCCTTTTGCCCATAAAGTTGTATCCTAGTGCACATCAAATAGAATTCCATCAGGACACACAGTACACTTAAACGGTTATTAAGCCAAACATAACTTCCATCACACTTCCATTTATAGAGAAACATGAAGCTTCATGTAAAGGATATAACCATGTCCAGAATGACTAATTTAATGGAATTATCATGAAAGCAGTCACTCATACAAGATTATAAAGAGATAAACCCCTAAAATTGAGGGGGGAATGACTTTAAAACTGCAGATTTTATTTACAAAGATGTGAGATTACAGGTGTAGGTTATTTTGGCTCCCTAGAACCAAGATGAGTAAAATTAGAAACTATACCATGAACATTTAAATATGTGACTGTTATTCTCAGGTACTATAAGAAAGTAATACAACAACATCATGAGATACCTATATCCCTGGCCTTTCATTGGCTTTTCCGGGTACCAGTGTCCAATGTACTTATGACACAGAATCTCAGTCAACTTCTCTCCAAATACCTCAACCATCACCGGATCCAGTTTAACGAATCCGTTGACCAGAGATTTAATATATTCCACTCCAGCCACTGCTATTCTCAGGTACTAAACACAAAGAGATGTGTTATCTGTGACGATATCCAGAAGTCAAGATTTGGTATAGAGAGCACTCTTGTTCCAATGAAAAAAAAATATTATTACTTTTTATATTCTATAGCTTTTTAGAATTTTATTAAAACAACAACTTTATTATATTAATATAAAAATAGATATGTGCTAGGTATATCATACTGATTGTTAGGTGAAATATTAAAATAAAATAGGTGTAAAGTAGTGTGAAGATACCACCCTTAGCTGGGATAGAAGTTACCCTCTGTGGGATTCAACTCACTCGGGTAGACCAGGATATATCCAAAATAAGACTTTATTACGACAGCACAACACCACAAGACATTCACAAGTTACTGGATAAATGGTAGCATGTATCCTCCAGCAGCTTCCTGCAGTCCGCACTCCAAAGTAATGATCTGTCTCTTTCAGGGTCTTATCCTCCCGCAATATTACCACTACCGATTACCAAAACAGTTAGGGTGTCCCCCAGCCTGGGATACTTGCTCACACCACCCCTGTCCTGGTAGGGTTTCCTCCAGCGGCACCACGATGCCTGGCCCAGAGTACCTTTTGCTGATGTCTTGTACACCAGGATACTCCAAACTAGCATAGCTCCCCTGGCATTCTCCTCGCCCTATATTATTTTCTGTATACACAGGAAGTAGGGTCCAATGCCTCAAACCTCCCCTTAACAGAAGGGGTCTCCCAGTCAACAATTTAGCTGCTAGATATACTGTCCCTGTTACCTTGATTAGACAATAGAATGGCTTGACTCAATTAGCTGTTTTGGCTGGATACACTACACATGGGGTTACAATAGTACATCAAGGAATGACACTGCACACTTACATGGAACAATAAGACTTTTGACACATTATATCAGCAGTGTTACACAATATAAGTCTGTGATACCTTTTGATACAATTACATTTATATTGATACTTTCCTTAATGCTATTTTAACCAATATATTACTGTGGACATTGCATATTTAGAAGTTCTAACCTCATTACCTCTCAGGTTACCTGTTGACCTACCTAACTAACATGGGCTGCCAACTAGTTAACTCACATTGTTCTGATTACAAACCAAATCTCAGCTGCCCCCCATAACAATGGACATTGGAGACAAATAGTAATTACATTAGCTAGCACAAGCAACATGACTGCTGCTGTTCTGTTATTTTCACATAGTATGACAATATTTTTTATATTTATACCACATACAATATCGCAGGTAATAGTATGGGCAAAATGTATCTAATAACATGAATAATAATACACATAATACACCAATGCTCTGGTGTATATACTTAGACTGGGCCAAGGATTAAAAAGTACATTAAACCGTGAGAAATGTGTGATGATTACAAAGTTCTCAGTCCAGTCGCGCCCGTTTCCTCACAAGTAGGAAAAAAGGGATTAAGAAAATGTTAAAAACAAAATAACAGATCCGCTGTGACCAAAACACTGATTTGTACGCCAGCTCCCAAATAGATATGGCTGGTTGTACCAAATAAGGGGTACATTCACATTGGACATCCCAATAACTAGACAAATTATTACAGTGTTTGATCACACACTTATGTTAAAAGTGAATCTCCCTCCACATATTTCACATAGAAGTGGAAATAAATGCAGAGATAGATCTTGCTTGTTGTGTAGGAACCTACAGGTGTATACCCTTTTATTGCCTGTTACATTGTAACACACCCACATATATACACACACACATCCATACATATAACAAAGGAAGGCATTTAGCTCATGAGATGCAGAGAAAGCATGCAAGCAGAGTAATACATTGGTGCAGTTATGCACCTAGATTGATAATAAACAAGGTAAAGACTTTTGTTTGTTACAGATAAGTTGAAGTTTGGTTAACACACATGGTTTGAAAGCTTCTTCCTCACAGCAAACAGACAGGATGTGTCTGTGCAAACAGAACCATTCATGGGCGTTTCCTCTTAAAGGGAAGGTGGGTGTGTCACTTGCCCATCAAGCCAGGGCTGGGGGAGGAGTATCATGTATAAAAGCTTGCTTGTCTCATTTGTTCAGTGAGATTAACAAAGAGGAAGCTGGCTGGTCTTGAGTGAGCTGGTCTAGGTTTAGCTAGTGTGTAGGGTTTCCAGAATGGCTGTGAAATTCATATGGTCATACTCTCACACACTATGTCTCAATATGTTTGACAATGCAAATTATATAGCCTTTTGGCTAAGATCAAGTGCAGTTGTGGCAGATAAGAGCTTGGTCCTCTGGCTAGTGGGCTGGAATGCAGCTTTGAAAGGCTGGGACAAATGTGCATCCAGACTGGCAATCCGGGGGGCCATAAATCACGGGTCAGGAGATCTTAATACAGATATAACGTGATTCTGTTGACAGCCACGTACTTTTGAACACTTTCTCTTCAGCAATGCCATATTCTTTGCCTGGGCCTTCTGGCTGGTGAAGAAAATTTTTATACCCGGCCTGGGGTGTAGCTTCGGCGGAACCCAGGAGCTAAATGGGCCCCCTAGTGTGGCAGGCAAAGGGGGTCCAAACTAGCCCAGCCACATGGCTGGGGCTGTACCCACTCAGCTCACCGAGCCCTGGGTAAAGCTTTGGCGGATCCCAGGGGCTAATGGGGCCCTCCTAGCTTTGCAGTGAAGGGGGCCAGAAGACCCTTGTCCTTAAGGGACCTTTTGGTTCTGGGGGTCGGGGACTAGTGTCCTTCCTCTCCGGAGGAGAACCACGCACCAAAACCCTTGTGCATGTTTTTTTGGATCTTTACTCATTTTTTTTCATGCACAATGGATAGAAAGCACTGCTTTTAAGGCTTTCAATAAAAAAAACAAAAACAAAAAAATGCAAATTACATAGTGTCCTTCTACATGGTGATCATATAGGGAACTATTGTATTTATTCCCAATGATCACGATATGTCTCTGGGATAAATAACAGGTATCCAAATTATTTAGGTAGTATTATATTGATTGTTGTTTTAAACATTCAACAGCTCCCACATTAGCAACTGATAATTTCCTCTGGCTAAAAGTATAAGACGCCCAGCTCTTGTGGTGGTTACTATTGCTAGAGGGAGGGTAGTCGGTCCCATAGGAATTTCTACTTCATAAACCTCGTACCTCAATGTACTAACTAAATGTTGTACAGGCTGTCTAATGGCCCTGTCCCTTCCACTATCTGAGTTAGTATCGTTAGAGCATATTATCAAAATTGCATATTAGTAGCTCAAGACGCTGATCGTCGGCTCTCTACAGTGTCCAACTCTGTGAGGTCATTAGACGTTGACCAAACGCAAGTTTCGCGTAACCAACTTAATCATGGGAATTACCTGTCCACTCATCGTAGATGCCTTGAATCTAAGTTACAACCAATCAAGTTATTTTTCAGTGTTTGACATAGTAAGTAGCCAATTGTTTTGGGTTCTTAAAATTTTTCCATTAAGATGTTACGTTGGTTTGTTATTTTGGGGATGTTCATGATCTTCAAATGCAAGAAATAATGTATGTTTCATATTTACTCATAAATAATTTAATTACGCTATCATTTGTCTCTTTCTCTTCATATCCTATTCAGACATTCTTGGTTATGACAAATATTCATGATCTGAAAGAATTGATGGTGGCATAAAATATAAAGGATGAAGTGATTGGTTAAAATTAAGTATTACTGGGTGGTTGACCGTGGGAGGGCACAAAAATAAGGTATTCATGTTAATACACATGAATACAGGGTTAGTGGAAGGGGAGGAATACATAAAAAAGTAATTAATAAGAATATAGGAAAATATGAGAAGTTGAATTAAATCCTTCATATTTATTTTTACAAACAAGTGAAGTGCTAGTGATTAAAGTGAAAGATTGAATTTATATGATATCTAAGAGGAAATAGTGGTAGTGATTTTAAAAATAAAAAATATAAATTGTACAGTGATGTGAAGAAACTATTAAGAATACTCACAAAGGTAGTATTCAGGGCCGTCTCTTCCATAGGGTACGATGGGCAGGTGCCCGGGGGCCCTGAAGCCCAAGGCGCCCGTCAGAGGCAGCTAAAAAAAAAGTTTCTGAAAAAAAGAAGAAGAAAATACTTACCTTGCTCTCAGCTGGCGATTCGGCTCCCTCCCTGGTCTCCTCCTCCGTGCTGCGCTCGCAGTGCATGTTGGGCGTGACGTCATCACGCCCGCCCGACATCCATTGCGGAGCGCCGCAATGTGAAACATATAAGTGATAACAATACCCCTGGCATTGCCTCTCACACTTCTAATGAGTCAGTTAGATGATTATGCAAAAAATGACTGTATTTATTCAAAAATGAAAAATGGTCTGGTAAATAATATTCAATTAAAAACAGTGTTATAATTAAATCCTTTGAAGGCTATGTGCACATATCACTTGTGTGATTACTCACATGAATCTTGATTTGTAGTAGATAAAACGTTGTAGTGTAGAGAGAAGCTGTGCTCTATAATGCAGTAATTCTCCCTGGACGAATTTGTCCTTAGCCGGCCCTCTCATGGTCTCAGGCTCGGGAAACCACTACTTCCATGTGGTGCTCACTGCCTGGTTACTACCAACACATTATAAGTTCCAACTTCCAGTGTCAACAGTAAGTGATTCGCCCACACTTGTCTCTAATTCATACCAGTTCATACAATGCTTAAACGTGGTCTGCTTATTGTTTGTAAGCTCCCATTCACCACCAACGCGTTTTACCTATCCAGGCTTCCTCAGGGATTGGGAATCTTTTGCAAACTGGTCTGATATATAGTCGGTAACTTGTGACGTCAGTTAAGGTACACGCCAAGCTTTCCCAATTTGATACACCAACTGAAACCCTATTCAATATATCTGTAAAAAAGTTAATTGTTTTCATTGAAGTCTATTTATGCTAGAACTATTAGTGTATTACAATATTTATTGTATATTAATTAAAATACGTACTAATTTTCTCTCCCTCTTTCTTCATTGTTGTCTTGATGTCTTTCTTACCCTCTCTTCTTGTTTTCCATTACCTTCTTACCCTATTATCTATTATGTCTATATATCCTCATCCCCTATTGTTACTAATAATTTTCCTGTAATCAGTCTCCTTATCAGTTTATTGATTTATTGCAGTATTATTTTTATTCTATTTATGTTTATTGTTAATAGTAGTTATTCAATGCCACCAGAAATATGATCAAATATAGTCTACCTAAGATTATGTAACAATTTTCCCTCTTATATTAGTTTATAGAGAAATCTTTAAGAGTAAGTATTATACTCTGATGATAAAAACCCATGTTCCTTTCATGTAATCAGAGTTCATTTGTAATATCGATTTCTCAGGACCTTCTCATGTCTCAAAAGCTGGATGAAATTTAAAAGTATGCAAAATATATAGGTTCATAATGAAACTATTTCCCCATTAATGAACAAACTATTCATAAAAACTAGAATAACTAGTACTCTCGTTCAGGGAGGGCTGGGTCGGGGGGCATATGCCCCCCGGGCTGGACAGAATTAGTCTATTTTGGGCCGATTCAATGATCGGCATAAGTCTATTGTTTGGTGACTGGCCCCTCCTCCACGACCAGCCACCTACTATCATTAGCTGCGGATCTTCCGATATATCCCCCAATCCCCCCCTCCTCCTCTCCTCCCCTCCCCCCTCCCCTCCTCTCCTCCCCTCCCCTCCTCTCCTCCCCTCCCCCTCTCCTCCTCCTCCTCCCCTCCCCCCTCTCCTCCTCTCCTCCTCTCCTCCTCTCCCCCTCCCCTCCCCCCTCTCCTCCTCTCCACCTCCTCTCCCCCCTCTCTCTGACTCCCCACCTCCCCTCTCCCCCCTCTCTCTGACTCCCCACCTCCCCTCTCCCCCCCTCTCTCTGACTCCCCACCTCCCCTCTCCCCCCCTCTCTCTGACTCCCCACCTCCCCTCTCCCCCCTCTCTCTGACTCCCCACCTCCCCTCTCCCCCCTCTCTCTAACTCCCTGACTCCCCCTCCCCCCCCCCTCTCTCTGACTCCCCCTCTCCACCCTCTCTGACTCCCCCTCTCCCCCCCTCTCTCTCTGACTCCCCACCTCCCCTCTGCCCCCTCTCTCTGACTCCCCACCTCCCCTCTGCCCCCTCTCTCTGACTCCCCACCTACCCTCTCCCCCCCTCTCTCTGACTCCCCCTCTGCCCCCCTCTCTCTGACTCCCTGACTCCCCCCCTCTCTCTGACTCCCTGACTCCCCCCCTCTCTCTGACTCCCCATCTCCCCCCCTCTCTCTGACTCCCCACCTCCCCACTGCCCCCCTCTCTCTGACTCCCCACTTCCCCTCTGCCCCCCTCTCTCTGACTCCCCACCTCCCCTCTGCCCCCCTCTCTCTGACTCCCCACCTCCCCTCTGCCCCCCTCTCTCTGACTCCCCACCTCCCCTCTGCTCCCCTCTCTCTGACTCCCCCTCTCTCCCCCTCTCTCCCCCTCTCTCCCCCTCTCTCCCCCTCTCTCCCCCTCTCTCCCCCTTTTCTCTCCCTCTTTCCCCCTTTTCTCCCCCTCTCTCCCCCTTTTCTTCCCCTCTCTCCCCCTTTTCTTCCCCTCTCTCCCCCTCTCTCCCCCTTTTCTTCTTCCCCCCTCTCACTCATCACTCTGAGTCCTGGCGTTACATGGGACATGCACCACATCACGGGTGCTGCACCATGTGTGAGGAGCAGCACGGGAATGAATAAAGTATGTGATGGGCAGCATGTCAGTAAAATGTGTGTGTGCGCACGCGCGCGATGGGCAGCATGTCAGTAAAATGTGTGTGTGAAATGTCAGTATAGTGTGTGAGTGTGTAGAGCATGTCAATATAATGTGTGAGGGAAGGGGGGGGTCTTAAATTAGTGTGGCAGGTAGGCTATTTAATGGTGGAGTGCAGGAGGGGACTAGTTATTTAATGGGTGCTATTTTGTTTTTGAGGTGGTGGGGAGCAATTTAATTTATTGCTGGTGCTGTTTGGATGGAGGGAATTAGGTTATATATTAAATGTGTTTGTTATCAAATGTCAGGGTTGGTTGGAGGGAAATAAATCTATTTAGCAAATGTGAATATTATTTTAATGTTGGGGCTGGAGGGAGGCCTAATTATAAAATGTGGGTGCTATTGATTTAACACTGGGACTGGTTGGTGTTTTCTAAATTTTCTAAATTTTATGAACACATTTTTTTCCAAATAGGGCCTCCGATATTCCAGGATCCAGAAAACCAGCAAATGAGCTAAAGTAACCAGCAGCTACGAGTGGTGACAGTGACAAGAACAGGTAGGAGAGAGCAGGACAGTCTGCCAACTGTAATGAATCTGGTGGGACAGACCCGAATTTGGGTGACTCTCTCATTTTAAAAGTTCTTTAGTGATATTGCCACCTCTTATCTCCGTCTTAATTGTTTCTATTCCAAAGGCCATCAAGTGTTTAGGGTCACCATCGTGTTTTTGCAGAAAATGGAGTGCCACTGATAATGGTTTAAATTTGAGTATATCCTGTTGTGCGTTCCTAATTGTCACTGCATGTTCCAGAATTCGCTGTTTAAGCACTCTACTAGTCATTCCCACGTATGTTTTGTTACATGGACATCTAAGTCCGTAAATTGTTCCTTTAGTGTTTAGCGATTGGTGAATAACATGTGTCTGTCCATATCTGTCTACCAAATCCGTGGTTTTTACCATAAATGTACAGGCTTTACAAGAGCCACACTTATGTGACCCTTGAACTGGGAATGTTCTCCTCTTGGTGGCAAAGTGACTCTTAACTAACTGGTCTCCTAAATTTGCTGAGCATCTCCAACTAAAGTTAACTCGGTTATCTAGAACTTTTATCCGATGAGGGATTGGCTAAAGTATAGGCCAATTCTGTTAAACAATGGACTTAATCTCTTTCCATTCTTGACCAAAGTCAGCCACAAAACCAATCTTATCCTTCGTTTGTGTTTTGGTAGAATATGAGTTCATCTCGATTTTTCAAATTCACAAAGTTAGAAGCCTTTTTGATAGATCTCCTGCTATATCCCCATTAAAGTCTCATCTTTAGTTCATCTGCTTTCATGCAATAGTCAGATGGGTCTGAAACGTTACACTTTAGTCTGTGAAATACCCATTTCGGGGTATATTATTAATAGCCGGTGGGAAGTGGGAGATATTGCAATGCAATATGCTGTTGGTTGCTGTTTACTTTCTATATAAATCCGTGACCAATTTACCATCCTGTGTTTTTTTATATATTAATGTCTAGTAATATCTTTATCCAAATTTTTAACAGTAATAACAATCATTTAAAACTAATATATGAAAAGGATAAAGATATTACTAAAGTCTCTAAAAGAAGCCTGACCCCCTCTGGTAAGATTATTGTTCTTAAACTTCCATTTTTTTTCTGCTTCAATTTGTCCAAATCTTTCGATATCATACTTTCGAAGACTTTAATTTGAGGACATATGTGGACCACAGAAAAAAAAAAAAAGGACTTTTTCTTGCAAATGGAA